>NW_006778543.1:4814097-4817824 GCF_000442215.2 Lipotes vexillifer | reverse complement strand
GCGTCCGGAGCCTGTGCTCCGCAACGGGAGAGGCCGCAACAGTGAGAGGCCCGCGTATCCCAAAAAAAAAAAAAAAAAAAAAAAAAAATCGCCACTTATATACAACTCTCAGGAGAGTATGTGATGCATAGTAGATGCTAAATAAATGGTAATCATTGTTACTGATGAACGTTTCTGAGAGAGCTATGCAAGGGCAAGCTTCTCTGGTCAGTTTCACTCTCTTCAGTGATGTGATGAACAGATACAGTTTAAGATCCTGTGGTCTCCCTCTGGCTGAAGTGAGGAGTAGCTGTCAATTAAACTAAGTCCTTCAGGGAGAGTGCTATAACTGAAGTCACCTAACGTGAGACCACAATGGGGTGGTACTGGGGAGATCATAGGCCAGAGAGGAAGGGAGGTGTTTGAAATGAATTCCTCAGACTTTGATTTGTCAACTCCTCTGGTTATAAGAGTGGGGTAACTATGTTAGAGTGAAGCCTTCTAAATTAATGTCCTTCAATTTATGTGTATTGTAATTTTATGTAGGAACACCAGCTCCTTCATAGTGAGAGTCTGAAATTTACCTCCTGTTTAATGTTGCTTATTTATTCAACAAGTATTCATTGATCCCTTATTACGGGTCAGACCTTGTCCTGGGCACCATGATGAAAAGAATTAAGATCCTCTGCCTTCATAGAGCTTCCAGTCAAGTCTGTTTCTTTAATCAGTTTTTAAAATCTGTTTCTTTTGTTAGGACTGATACTCATTTCTAGGGGGTTCCCATCCATGAACCCTATAACTATTTTATGATTAATTTTTCCCAGAAGAATACACTGTGTAATTGGATACTGGCTGGCTGTATTTGTATCATCACAGGTTGACTACAATGGAGAAATCATTTCTGATGTGAGCCATTTCTGCTCTGTTTTTCTTCACCAGCCTTGGTAATAACCTGGAAAATGGCCTGGTGCTTTTATGATGCAGCTTTGGATGTCTGCTTTTGCTGTCAACTCTTCCAAACACCATGGGACACTGTCACTTATTTTCAGTGGTTTGGCACCAAGCTCAGGAGTGATTAAATCAAAGAATATCATCTCCCAAAATACTGTTTTTGTACCTTTTCTCCCCTCAAGCTTCTGGCTATCTATCAGCACTATTTTTTGTCTCTTATTTTTCTTTTTTCAAGAAAGACATGTTCACCATATTTCTAGAATAACATATTAGAGGGAGGCAGTACACAGAAAGAGAGATGGGTGGTTTTTATAGTACATTTGAAATGCTCAAAATGTTATTTTGAATTGGTATCAGGGAATCTCCAACTTCCTTACGATATAACTGGAATTTATACATGAAAACTTCCTGTGGTTAAAAGAGCAACTATTCTGATTTCTATTTCCAAGATAAGAAATGGACACACGCCAGTTATAGTCATATGACAAATCAGTAGTGTTTTCAAGGAGGGACTTTGGTCAAGATTTCTAGTCAAACATGCCATTTATTTCATCATAATGAAATTGAAATATATGAATACAATAATATCAATTCAATGAATCACTTGATTCATTACTGTTGAGTTCTGCCTCTCAGGACCTACACAGGCTATTAAACAAGGATTAAATAATGAGTCACCTACTGAACTTTAGAACAATTTAGGCATAAAATAGACTCTGCTTTGCCCCAAACTTACTTTACCCATATCCAGCAAGAACAAACACAGAGACAGGCAGCTATCCACCTGCATACACACACACACACACACACACGTACACACATGCATAAATGCATACGTGCACATGAAAGAAGAGAAAAAGTTAATAGGCAGATGGCTAAAAAAATAGTCTTTCAAAGGACCCAGACTGGCTCTGCTGGTGAAAAGAATGTCCTTTCTCTTCAGAGTGTATTTACATTTTGGAAGAACAATGGCTTGAGAGACAGAGAAAAAAAAGAAAGGACTAACACTGAAGTGCCAACTCTATTCCAGTATTTGAGGTAGGCTTGTTGTATGTATCATCATATTTTAACCTCTCAGATATTTTGAGGTAGCTCTCATATTCATTATGTACATACGTGTTTACAAAACTCAGGAAGATTATTAGGTAGTTTCTAAAATTCATGCAGCTAGTGAGTAATTATCCGGAATGCATACCTCAAGTCTAACTGACTCCAAAGCCCATGCTTTCCTTTTTCTACCATATTGTGTAATGATGATCAACTATTAGGATAAAATTGCAGGGTTTGGTGTTTGTACTTTTTAAATAGGTGGGGGGTGACTATTGGCTTAGAAACTAATGGTTTAGAAATACCTTACGTTTTACCTCTAGTAGTTTATCTACAACATGGAATCCAAAGGAAAATTCTTTGAGAATTTTTTCTGGGACTTTTTTTTCACCTTTGGCTTTCCCACCGTGGAATGAATCGTGGGCTTCTTTTTTCCATCTATTTTATGTTTAAAGCCCATTGTGGAAACTTTACTAATAGGCTTTACTATTTAGTTTATCTTTTAGTATATTCTCCACTGAGACTTCAAAATATAAAGTTATTATGATAATTACTAAAGGAATATAGAAATATAGAGCTAATTTGATGCTTTAATAAATTCACTAGTATCATTTCTTCTGATACCTGTGCTCGTTTTGCCTTTTTTTTTTTTTTCTCTCATCAGTCAAATATGATTATCTCTTACTCTGTATCGTAGGATGTTTGGATGTGTAAATGAGGAATATTGGGGTTAATTTCTATGTGTAGTAAAGAGCAATGATTCAGGTAGGATGGGCTCATCAGCTCAAACTTTGCTTCAAGGAGTTAAAATGTCATAGGCACCATTCAATTCCATATTGTTCACTTGCTCAGATGTTGTATTAATGAATATATTTACATCATTTGGAGATAATTTCATGACTTCTATATGTCTTATTTTGTCAGATGGATTTACAAAGAGCACACTGTAGCACACTGAACATGTAACCACGCTAAGATGGCTCACCATCTTAGCATGGTTGAGTCAGTGCCAAATGGGGTGCTGGGAAGGGAAGAAGCCACACAGGAATGCTGCTTCCTGGCTCTTTTAATTAGGTACAAGTTGAAATACCCAACGTTTCAGGAAAGACGCTGCGTGAGTGAGTTGTGTGTATATCAAGGCTGCCCTTGAAACCCTTGCATTCTTTTCTACCATGTCTAGTGTACACTACGTTCTTCTATAATTATAAATGTATGTTTCCCATCACCACAAAGGCTTCTCATTGCTTGAAGGAAATGCAGCTTCAAAGAGCTTAAATTATGAAGGGCAGGCCCCCTTCTGAGAGCTGCCATTGCTTGGGGGTGATTCCTCTTCTCACTCATCCACAGTAATACCACTGGCCAGCTTGGCTGGTTGCATCTTCCCATGTCAAGACTGGCCTGAAGCTTTAGTGGTTTTGGCTTTTGAAAAGAGCATCTTTGAATTTTTGATAATGAAAATGTCAATATTTTCTTAAAAATTTACTTATGTAGCATGCTCCTTTGCTATCTAAAGGCAGAAAGGATTCCAAGCTTCTGTGATTTTAAACCTCACACATAAAGGAGTTTTAAGGAGAACTGGCACTTTGATTAGAAGGTAAACTTCATACTGAGACTGAGTTTCAGTTTTTAGCTACTGAGAGTCAAAAGTAAAGTGACATCCAGTGGGCTTCCCTGGTGGCGCAGTGGTTGAGAGTCCCCCTGCCGATGCAGGGGACGCGGGTTCGTGCCCCGGTCCGGGAGGATCCCACAT
>NW_006778543.1:4794317-4814033 GCF_000442215.2 Lipotes vexillifer | reverse complement strand
GGGGGCCAAGTACGGAAAAAAAAAAAAAAAAAAAGTAAAGTGACATCCAATAGAAGAGAGGATCTAGAAATATAAGTTTAAAATGTGATGATCCAAAAAAACATGTAACATACTTTAAGACAGTAGCAGTTTGAGAGAAAAATATGTTCTATTTTTAACCATCTTTTTTTAAACGCTAACAATTACACTTTTTGAAAGCCTCTTCAAGATAGCAGCTTCCAAGAATGAAGTCATGTCTGTCAATAATTATAACAGCTTTACACAATCTTGTGCCAGGCACTGTGCTAAACTCTTTTTACAGGTAATCTCATGTAATCTTTTCAATTAACCTATAGAGTTACTAGTATTACCTCATTTTACATATGAAGAATCTGAGGTACACATAGATTGAGAAAGTCGCCCAGAATCACACAGCCGGAATGCTACATAACTAGGTTTGGAAACCAGACAGTGAGACTTCACCACTTGTGCCTGTAACGCTTATGCTATGCTCTCACAGATATTTCTTATTTGGGGATAATCATTTAAGTGGCTTTGAAAAGCACAGAATGCAAAAAACTGCAAACTACCTCTACGAATTTTTGGTGGTGTCCAACCTAAAAAATATCCCCCCCAAAGTGTGCTCTCACAGTGTCATATCAGAACTGACTTCCAGTGGTCCCCCCACATTATCTGCAGTTTTGCTTTCTGTGGTTTCAGTTACCTGTGCTCAACCATGGTCTGAAAATATTAGATGGAAAATTCCAGAAATAAACAATTCTTAAGTTTTAAATTGTGTGCTGTTCTAAGTAACATGATGAAGTTTTGTGCTGTTCTGCTCTGTCCAGCCCGGGAGCCCCAACCTTCGACATCGTCTTCTCCTGACATCCAGGGACACAGTCACGGCTGGATGATTCAGGGTCACCTGGAGCAGATGACCCTCCTCCTGCTATATTGTCAGAAGGTCAGTAATAGCCCAATGCTATGCCACAATGCCTACGTCATTCCCCTGTCTTCATCTCATCACACACGTAGGCATTTTATCATCTCATGTCATCACAAGAAGAAGGGTAACTACAGTACAATAAGATATTTTGAGAGAGAAAGATACCACATTCACATAACTTTTAATACAGTATATTGTTCTATTCTATTATTTATTGTTGTTAATCTCTTCCTGTGCCTAATTCAGAAGATAAATTTATCATAGGAAGTATGTATAGGGTTTGGTACTATCTGTGGTTGCAGGCATCCACTAGGGGTCTTGGAACGTATTCCCTGCATAATCCTACAGAGAAAGAATCTTTCTTAAATGCGGATAACAATAAAGGAGGTATCATTTAATGAATGTTTACCATATCCTAGGTAGTACGCTAAGTGCTTTACAGAAATGTTCTCATCTAAATCCTCTCACAACTCTATCAGTCAGGTGTTGTTATTTCCATTTTGAGTATGTGGTGAGTTGGGGTTAAAGAAATTGTGTGATTTGCTCAGAGGCACATGGTAAGGGGTGGAGCAAGAAACAGAATTGACGCCCGCCTGATTCCAAATTCCATGCTCTTGAATATAGCGCTAAATTGCCTTCACACAAAAGGACACAAACATAAACAGATCCATTTACTGAACATACACATTGAATCTGACATTCCACTGGGAGTTTTCATGTGTAATTGCTTAACCTTATGTATCCCTTTTATCAGTTTTCATTATATTCATTTTTCAGATGAAAGGAGATTCCTCAGTCACCGGGGTTTTTTTCCTACATAAAGTTTGGAGAAGACAAGAGGTAGGTTCCAAAGACCAGAGAGGAGACTTCAGTGCTGGTCTGACTGGTGCCAGTTCGCCTTTATCTATTACATAATGCTGGTAGGGCAGAGGAGACCCCTGCAATCCCACATCCATGAGCAACTAATCGAACCATGAAACTATGTAAAAAAAAAAAAATTACAACCTCTTTTGATAATTCATAGAAATTTTCACACACCAACCCTCACCTTCAGAAAGGTCACACTGAAACTTCAATGTAAATAATACACACTTCTCTCTTTAGACCTCTAACAACCATAGCAACTTTCCCCCAATAGTCAGTGGTAGTTACAATAATAATGGATTTTTATTATCCTTTTACTGTTCAAAATACCATTTTCACAGTACTGCTGAAAGGCAGTATTATCTCTTCTGCTTCAGTAATATGCTTGGTGCTGAACTGGTTTTAGCACAAATTGCTTTCACGATCTTATACTATGGCATTGGTTAGGGATGAGAAAATTATATTCGCCTCACCACTGAATCTTCAATGTCCAGATAAGTAGAATCATTTTTTATGGTATCAAATGTTTTTAGACACTCATTCCGATACACTCTTACTGATACACTCTGCTCCCACAAATACAAATATAAGAAGAAATGCAGAAAGTTATAAAGTATTTTTCCAACTCTGTGTAGCTTGATGAAGATGGAAGCCATATGGTGAGTTATAGCAAAAGTTTCAAGATGTTTATCATTTACCAAAAGCTAAAACCCACCAATGACTATGGTGACCTAAGCTCTGAAAAGGCAAAGGATTAAATGGTAGAAATGGAGATACAGAGTATCAATCAGGAAGGCCCACAAAATCTGGGAAATCAAGCACAGTCCCAACATGACAGGAGCCTCCAGATGAAGTGAAGAGTTAGTAACTAATGAGCACCTACTGTATAGCACAGGGAACTCTACTCAGTGCTCTGTGGTGACCTAAATGGGAAGGAAATGCAAAAAAGAGGGGATATACGTATATGTATAGCTGATTCACTTTTCTGTACAGTAGAAACTAACACAGTATTGTAAAGCAACTATACTCCAATTAAAAAATTGAAAAAAAAAAAGAATCCAAGTTCCCACAAGTGGGTGTGTTGTTTGAACTGGCCGTCAGTGTCAAATAGAGTGTTCTGAGTCATCTTATCTCAGTGATTCACAAGCAGGTGTGGGCCATCCCATGGAGACTTTGCTTGATGCGGAAAATGAGATAATGAACCTCAAAGCAGCCTGAAATCGAGTTTGGGCTTTACTCTAATCTCGGCTTAGAGAAATTCTGGCCTCGTCTGTGACAACTTGCCCATCCTGAAATGATATGGCTGGCACTGCTAAGCCCTGCCCAGCTCACCCTGGATAGTGAGACTGTGGTCAAAACCACCATCTGAAATAGACCCTCTCACTCCACCCGCCTCTGGCCCGATTTTTACCCTGGGCAGGTTGGAATTAAGAGACATCATTCTAACATTGTCAGACTTAACCTCAGGTCACTCTCATTGTCACTTCAGCCTTGACCTTGGGACAGAGGTTTCTCCTTTGTTTCTGAGTCTCAATCTCCATCCACCTTGTCATCCAATTCAGGTGATGAGATCTGAGTATTTTCTGTGCCTGAGACTCACATTTAATAGCTTCTCCAATCCCTTAAGATCTATAAGCCTAGGAACTCCCTTAAATTTTCTGACACTGGAGTTAGGCTCTTAAATACCATTAGGTACTGTGGGCCTGCTGTCTGCTAATCCTTTATCAACATCTCCCACCTGCCTGACTAGAGCTGTAAACCCACTCAGTTCTGGATACCACTCCCGACCTCTAAATATCACTTGCCTTACTGCACAGGTGTCTGTGGGTAATAGCACAGGTTCTGGATTCAGACTCTCTGGGCTTTTAGCTCCCCAGTTACCTGGCAGGTGACTTGGGCAAGTTCGTTTCCTTTCTTTGACTCAGTATCTTTAGCCAAAAAAAAATGAGGGTCATAATAATTGTGCCCATCTCATAAAGCTGTTGTGATTAATAAATTAATGTAGTTGAAGTACATAGATTATTCAATATATTTTCAATAAATGGTCATTGTTTGTTTCTCTTTAGAAATCATGTTATAAATGGATCTCAAATTTTGTTTGTATTTAAGTATTTGATTACGTTAGACGTTGTTATGTTGCTATTTTCCCTCATGAACCATGTTCTTCCTTCCACACTTTACTTCCTTTTAGAACTGACACTTCTGTATTTAGGTCAGGTCTAGACTCCTCTTCTTCTGTGCCTGTCTCATTCTACTGTAATTAATGTGGTCTGGCCCAGTAAGAGCTTAAGAATTGAAGAGATTAGGCCTCAGAATGGAGGAAGGAGGATAGCCTAGAGTTGACATCTGAAGACTTACTTATACTTATGGGGTTCTGGAATGGAGAAACAGTGGTAATGATGAGCTAAAGGTAAGCTTTGCCAAAGTTACTTGAAAACAGTACCCTCTTCTAACTATTATTCAGTCCTATGTGCTTCCTAGTGATATCTGAAGGACAGAGAGAAGAGTCATGCACCATTTCTTCATATTTTCCAATAAAATTTTATCTCCAGACATACTTGCCTTTCTCATGTTTAGCCAAAAGCAACAGATACACTGGCTAGATCACTATTCCTGCCAGTGCACCAGACACAAGTCACTGCCTCATTTCTTAGGCATTGAATTTTCAAAGCAGCAATACACTAATTCTGTTAGACTCTATGGAACAGGGAATGGTATCTTCTTAATGCTGTTTTTTGGGGGTTTTTTTTGAAAGAAGTTGCAATTCTTATCTGCTGACATAGGAATAAATCTATAGAAACAAAGTCAAGAAAACTTATATGCAATTCCTATTAATAGGATCTCTGTGGCAGGGAAAAAAGAAACAAAGCCAAGAAGAGCCATCAATAAATTTTTCAGTGTTGCTGAATCAGGAATTGATAGTTTGAAGGGTTTACTTAGCTCAATTTTTGATGGAGGATTACGGCATTGTGGTTCAGTTGGATAAATCTTAAGGCTTCCCCTTTTATACTAATTTTAGTTTCTGTATTTTTTCTGGTCTTGTGCTCTCTGCTAATTTTCTTTAATGTCCAAATATTCTTCCTTCCAACACAAAACTTGCTCATTGATGGAAGCTTGATTTATCAGTTTATGGTTTTGTGAAAGCTACTTCTGAACAGAAAAAACTAAAGTGGGGTAAATGTATATATTCACTCCTTCTACTGCATTGAAATAACGAAACCATTATAGACGTCACTAGAATATATTCCCTCAATTTTAGCCAACTTCAGTAAGTGGTGGACAAACTGTCTAGGCTTTTGGTGGACAGAAAGCATGATCACAGTTTGATTCAGGAGACCAGGCTTTGTGAAAGCAATGACAAAAAGAAATGGCAGCTATAAGAACATTTTAAAAAATCAAGATTGCTTAACTTGGAGAGAGAAAATGATAACAATGCTTAAATATATCAGATTGAAGATAACCAGTTTCTTTTTCTGTTTTCCCCAGAAAAGATAAAACTTGAAGAAAATGTTTAGATTTTATTAAGAATGTGGGTTGACATATGGAAGAATTTCTTCACTTCAGAGAAACTGAATTCTAACTGATGGTCATGGGCTCTTGATCTCCAGATAGCTATCTATCTATCTATCTATCTATCTATCTATCTATCTATCTAGATAGATAGATAGATAGATAGATAGATATGTATATATATATATATGTACTTTTTTTTTTTTTTTTTTTTTTTTTTGCGGTACGCGGGCCTCTCACTGCTGTGGCCTCTCCCGTTTGCGGAGCACAGGCTCCGGACGCGCAGGCTCAGCGGCCATGGCTCACGGGCCCAGCCGCTCCGCAGCATGTGGGATCTTCCCGGACCGGGGCACGAACCCGTGTCTCCTGCATCGGCAGGCGGACTCCCAACCACTGCACCACCAGGGAAGCCCCTCCAGATATACTGAAACAACTTTCTACACTGGACATTATATACATAAGGTAAGATGGCAAGAGACCACATCATGCATTTTCTTGGTGTTTCTCTAATTCTGTAGTAAAAGTCATAACCACAAAGTACTGAGCCCTTTCCAGGTGCCAAGTACTTTAGATTCTTTATCTCATTCAATTCTCAGCACAATCCTAGGATGTTAATATCACTAGCCTTACTTTTCAGAGAGGTTGAATAAGTTGCCCAATATATCAGAGGATGGAGCTGAAACTTGAGCACAGACCACCTGGTCCTAACCCTAAATTTTTAACCATTAAGCATAAATGTACTCTCACTATAACACTGACCTCCATATTGAAAAATGTCAGTTTAATTTTGAAACATAATTTTAAAAAACTATTTCACAATCAAGTCTTTTCCTACCCCATGTCCATGCTCAGCTTCACTCTGTAATTCTAGTTTTGTTTTGCTTTTTTACAGCACCTAAAGTTTATTTTTCACATTCCTATCTCAAATACCAAGACTAGAACCTGGCCATTGAATCAACCATTTTGGCCTTATCAGTAGTCCCTATTTGAAATGCAACTCAGCTGGGTAGGATAGGTGTGTCATGGCCAATTAAATCACCAGGACATAGAAACTGTGGCAATAAAGCTCAGAGACTTTGGTTAAGAATAATCAGCCTGTTCCTGATAGCTACACCTCCGGCTTTTCTGTCTACTTTTTTATTTCCCCGTGAAACATGCTTAAGCCACAGCATCTCAGATTATAAATATTTTTCAGGCAAATGCCTGTCTGCAGCATAAGCAGGGTTGGCCTGAGAAAGATAATAAAGTAGGTCAACTTCAATTCTATCCCCACACAGCCATTTTCTCAGCATCCTTGTCCATGATCCATTTCAGTTCCATTTCTATTCTTCCCAACCCAATGACCCATGCTTAATGCTTGAAATGCTTGATACAGCCTCACCTTTGGTCTCCTTTCTCCCAACCTCATCCCCACATTAATGTCTTTTTGGGTTCTCTCTTTTTCTTTTTGGCTTCACTCTCAGGAAAAGGGGTTGCCATGTAAGAAACTTCACCAGCAGGTTCAGACTAACATTGTACCTATTGCCTGCTACCCCAGCAGAAAGGAGATGCTCTCTTTAGAAGAGGCTATATGTCAAATTAACCTAATGTCTGCAACATACCCATCTCCAAAGCAATTTCACTGGTCAGGGGATCACAGGGCCCTGGTTGGTTGACCCTAGGTCATGAGCCATTCCCCTACCAGGGAGTGGGTATAGTGGTAGACTCACCTGAAGTATACAGAAAAAGTTTTACAATAAAAATTGACTTCCATCACCAAAATAAGTGGTAAATATTAACATAAGGGAATAAAAAAACTTATCAGTCCTATTTTGTGTAATCTTGGTTATCTTTCTTGATTTGGGGGAATCCTTTATGTCTTATTTTGCTCTTAGTTGGTAGAGTCATATATTGGACATGATATTTCATTCAAGGATAAGTCAAATGTAATAAAAATCAGAGAACAATCTAGTTTTGATGCATCATTCAACCTCCCTTTCATTTGGGGACTTTTAGAAAGGTCATGTCAGATTGTGTCTTTATTTAATTCTATTGGTATATCACTCCATTTTATTCATGAAAATTCAGATTTCTAATTTCAAGCTGTGCAACTACATATTTTAAAACATTTGGAAGACAAAACTGATATTTTCTCTTTAAAACTCATAAATGTTAGATTGAACCAATTGAAGTTGCTCATATTTGACTATTTTTGACCTAATAAAAGGGCAATTTCATCAGGCTGACCTGATACATATTTATCATCTTGCTGGGTATATAGGTATATTTTTTATATGTTCCATGTGTGTTGTGATGTTGTCGCTATTAAATGTGTGACAGTTTTTTTGTTGAAAAGAATAAGTTAATTAGATTAAAATGATTGTTGGTTTGATGATGAGTCACTTGTTAATTCAATGATTAGTGAAGATTAAGTGATGAGTAATAGAACAACTGTGTGAATAAGTATTATTGTTATTTGATCACTGCAAATAATCAAAGAACTCTGCACCAAGCCTTCTTTTTTTCTCTCTCTTTCTCTCCCCTAACAGCAATGTAAGAGCAATCATTTAATAATTTAATCTACTGCTTAGCACTTCATAATTGTAATAATAAAAATGAAATAACTCGTACTATATCAAACAAAGCAAGTGGTTTCCTGAAATTTTAGACACTGATATGTTTTCTGTAACATATCTATTTTATTCACAACTAAGGTAGGCTTTCTTAGGGCAACTTGGCAGAAATAAATATTCTCATTCCCCAGTGCTTTCAGGTATGGGTTTGTGCTGGATGTGAATGTTATAAATGACAATAGTGGCATATACATCTACACTGCATGATACTGGGATAGAAAAAGAGACAAAACAATATGTTTTAAATAATGGATTATTTTATTAGGTTTTCTTCAACAACCTTAGTAAATTCAAGCCCTCTACCATCAGTCAGTAGTGTTTGAAACTGCCCGAATGCTCTATGACTATCTCAGAAGACAGGTTTTATGTATTTCTGACATGCTATATACATTAAAGGCTAGCAGCATTTTAATATATGAAACTATGTGTAAATCTTCAATTATAGAATGATAGATCCCTTAAGAACCATAACATTTTCTGAACTGATATAGACTTCTGTTTGGCACAGTGAAGAGAAATAATTGTTTTAATGAAATTTTAGGAACATTTTAAGGAACATTTTAATGAAATGTTCCTTCATCAATAATGCTGGTGAAGGAACAGTATTAAATTTCAAAAGGAAAGAGCGTTTGTATTTTGGCCAGATCATCTGTCATATAGCATTCATAAGATTTTTACAGATAGAAGCTGATTCAAGCTGTACCATGGTGAATATATATATATATATATATATATATACACACATATACACACACACACACACACCAAATTGTTCTATTATACTATTTGGTGGTTTCATTTTTATGTAAAACCTGAGGTCTTCATGTCTTGATAAATTGCAGATGACTGACACTTGCCTCCTCTGAAATTTCCACCATTCTCTGTTGCCATCCTTATTTACACTGTCTTACCCAGAGCATGTAGGTCAATGGGTGTTGCCATGAGAGACAAGGAGAAGAAAAGCTTTCCCCTTTTCAGGGCTTGTCAACACATGTAAAAGAGATACAATCTGGATTATTTAGAGAAAAGGTCAACTCAAGCTTTGGTTTACGATCATGTTGTTTCTGCCAAATTAGACAATTAATTTATTTGAGTGGAATACATCAACATTGCTAAAGAAAAGCACTTCTATTAGAGGTGGTGATATTTCTTTTTATTTTTATAAGCACTTACATCACACTTGACTAGGTACTGGGCATTGTTCTAAATGCCTTACACACAATAATTCACTCAATACTCATAACTACTCTGTGTAGTAGATATTGTTTTTAATCTCCATCTTATAGGTGGAAGAACTAAGGCACTGAAAGGGTAAGTAACTTGACCAAAGTGACACTATTAACAATGACATCTGCTTTGGAAAATACTCTCAAGTACTTCCTTGGCCAAACCTAATGGAACTCAGTTTTAGTTCCTACTTTCTGCCTGTCTTTTGTTCCTAATGTTGAACCTCAGCAATAACAGCTAAATTTTGGCTTGTGTCCTTAGGTCTAAATTTCTAGTACTTTGGTTGCTGCTGGGCTAAAGTCCTTTCACATTAGGTCCATTGCCACCATCAATAAAACTGGATTTCTACTCCTGACCTAGACTTGGTGAAAGGTCAAGTACGTGACGGATGACTGGTTTGGTCATTCCTGCCCATCACATCCTTTCTTTTTTTAATTTTTGAATTTTATTTTATTTATTTTTTTTTACAGAGCAGGCTCTTATTAGTTAACCATTTTATACATATCAGTGTATACATATCAATCCCAGTTGCCCAATTCATCACACCACCACCCCCACTTCCCCACCACTTTCCCCCCTTGGTGTGCATACGTTTGTTCTCTACATCTGTGTCTCTATTTCTGCCCTGAAAACAGGTTCATCTGTACCATCGTTCTAGGTTCCACATATGTGTTAATATACGATAATTCTTTTCGCTCTTTCTGACTTACTTCACTCTGTATGACACTCTCTAGATCCTTCCACATCTCTAGAACTGACCCAATCTCATTCCTTTATATGGCGAAGTAATATTCCATTGTATATATGTACCACATCTTCTTTATCTATCTGTCTGTCGATGGGCATTTAGGTTGCTTCCATGACCTGGCTATTGTAAATAGCACTGCAATGAACATTGGGGTGCATGTGTCTTTTTGAATTATGGTTTTCTCTGGGTATATGCCCAGTAGTGGGATTGCTGAGTCATATGGTAATTCTACTTTTAGTTTTTTATGGAACCTCCATACTGTTCTCCATAGTGGCTGTATCAATTTACATTCCCACCAACAGCAAGAAGGTTCCCTTTTCTCCACACCCTCTCCAGCATTTATTGTTTGTAGCTTTCCTGATGAAGGCCATTCTAACTGGTGTGAGGTGATGCCTCATTGTAGTTTTGATTTGCATTTCTCTAATAATTAGTGATGTTGAGCAGCTTTGCATGTGCTTCTTGGCCATCGGTATGTCTTCTCTGGAGAAATGTCTATTTAGATCTTCTGCCCATTTTGGGATTGGGTTGTTTGTTTTTTTTAATGTTGAGCTGCATGAGCTGTTTATATATTTTGGTGATTAATACTTTGTCCATTGATTTGTTTGCAAATATGTTCTCCCATTCTGAGTATTGTCTTTTCATCTTGTTTATGGTTTCCATTGCTGTACAAAAGCTTTTAAGTTTCATTAGGTCCCATTTGTTTATTTTTGTTTTTATTTCCATTACTCTAGGAGGTGAATCAAAAAAGATCTCGCTGTGATTTATGTCAAAGAGTGTTCTTCCTAGGTTTTCCTCAAAGAGTTTTATAGTGTCCGGTCTTACATTTAGGTCTCTAATCCAATTTGAGTTTATTTTTGTGTATGGTGTCAGGGAGTGTTCTAATTTCATTCTTTTACATGTAGCTATTCAGTTTTCCCAGCACCACTTATTGAAGAGACTGTCTTTTCTCCATTGTAAATCCTTGCCTCCTTTGTCATAGATTAGTTGACCACAGGTGTGTGGGTTTATCTCTGGGCTTTTATCCTGTTCCACTGATCTATATTTCTGTTTTTGTGCCAGCACCATATTGTCTTGATTACTATAGCTTTGTAGTATAGTCTGAAGTCAGGGAGCCTGATTCCTCCAGCTTCGTTTTTTTCCCTAAAGACTGCTTTGGCTATTTGGGGTCTTTTGTGTCTCCATACAAATTTTAAGATTTTTTGTTCTAGTTCTGTGAAAAATGCCATTGGTAATTTGATAGGGATTTCATTGAATCTGTAGATTGCTTTGGGTAGTAGAGTCATTTTCACAATATTGATTCTTCCAATCCAAGAACATGGTGTGTCTGTTTGTATCATCCTGAATTTCTTTCGTCAGTGTCTTATAGTCTTCTGCATACAGGTCTTTTGTCTCCCTAGGTAGGTTTATTCCTAGGTATTTTATTCTTTTTGTTGCAATGGTAAATGGGAGTGTTTCCTTAATTTCTCCTTGAGACTTTTCATCATTAGTGTATAGGAATGCAAGAGATTTCTGTGCATTAATTTTGTATCCTGCAACTTTACCAAATTCATTGCTTAGCTCTAGTAGTTTTCTGGTGGCATCTTTAGTATTCTCTATGTTTAGTATCATGTCATCTGCAAACAGTGACAGTTTTATTTCTTCTTTTCTGATTTGGATTCCTTTTATTTCTTTTACTTCTGATTGCCGTGGCTAGAACTTCCAAAACTCTGTTGAATAACAGGGGTGAGAGTGTGGACATTCTTGTCTTGTTCCTGATCTTAGGGGAAATGCTTTCAGTTTTTCACCACTGAGAATGATGTTTGCTGTGGGTTTGTCATATATGGCCTTTATTATGTTGAGGAAGGTTCCCTCTATGCCCGCTTTCTGGAGAGTTTTTATCATAAATGGGTGTTAAAAATTTCTGCATCTATTGAGATGATCATATGGTTTTTATTCTTCAATTTGTTAATATGGTGTATCACACTGATTGATTTGTGTATATTGGAGAATCCTTGCATCCCTGGGATAAATCCCACTTGTTCATGGTGTATGATCCTTTTAATGTGTTGGTGGAGTCTGTCTGCTAGTATTTTGTTGAGGATTTTTGCATCTATATTCATCAGTGATACTGGTCTGTAATTTTCTTTTTTTGTATTATCGTTGTCTGGTTTTGGTATCAGGGTGATAGTGGCCTCATAGAATGAGTTTGGGAGTGTTCCTTCCTCTGCAATTTTTTGTAAGAGTTTGAGAAGGATGGGTGTTAGCTCTTCTCTAAATGTCTGATAGAATTCACCTGTGAAGCCATCTGGTCCTGGACTTTTGTTTGTTGGAAGATTTTTAATCACAGTTTCAATTTCATTACTTGTGATTGGTCTGTTCATATTTTCTATTTCTTCCTGGTTCAGTCTTGGAAGGTTATACCTTTCTAAGAATTTGTCCAATTCTTCCAGGTTGTCCATTTTATTGGCATAGAGTTGCTTGTAGGAGTCTCTTAGGATGCTTTGTATTTCTGTGGTATCTGTTGCAACTTCTCCTTTTTCATTTCTAATTTTATTGATTTGAGTCCTCTCCCTCCTTTTCTTGATGAGTCTGGCTAATGGTTTGTCAATTTTGTTTATTTTCTGAAAGAACCAGCTTTTAGTTTTATTGATCTTTGCTATTGTTTTCTTTGTTTCAATTTCATTTATTTCTGCTCTGATCTTTATGATTTATTTCCTTCTACTAACTTTCGGTTTTGTGTGTTCTTCATTCTCTAGTTCCTTTAGGTATAAGGTTAGATTGTTTATTTGAGATTTTTCTTGTTTCTTGAGTTGGGCTGTATTGCTATAAACTTCCCTCTTAGAACTGCTTTTGCTGCATCCCATAGGTTTTGGATCCTCATGTTTTCATTGTAATTTGTCTCTAGGTATTTTTTGATTTCCTCTTTGATTTCTTCAGTGATCTCTTGGTTATTTAGTAACGTATTGTTTAGCCTCGATGTGTTTGTGTTTTTTACGGGTTTTTTTCCCTGTAATTGATTTCTAATCTCATAGTGTTGTGTTCAGAAAAGATGCTTGATCTGATTTCAATTTTCTTAAATTTACTGAGGCTTGATTTGTGACCCAAGATGTGATCTATCATGGGGAATTTTCCATGTGCACTTGAGAAGAAAGTGTAATCTGCTGTTTTTGGATGGAATGTCCTATAAATACCAAGTAAATCTACCTGGTCTATTGTGTCATTTAAAGCTTTTGTTTCCTTCTTAATTTTCTGTTTGGATGATCTGTCCATTGGTGTAAGTGAAGTGTTAAAGTCCCCCACTAGTATTGTGTTACTGTTGATTTCCTCTTTTATAGCTGTTAGCAGTTACCTTATGTATTGAGGTGCTCCTATGTTGGGTGCATACATATTTATAATTGTTATATCTGCTTGGACTGATCCCTTCATCATTATGCAGTGTCCTTCTTTGTCCCTTGTAACATTCTTCATTTTAAAGTCTATTTTATCTGATATGAGTATTGCTACTCCAGCTTTGTTTTGATTTCCATTTGCATGGAATGTCTTTTTCCATCCCCTCACTTTCAGTCTGTATGTGTCCCTAGGTCTGAAGTGGGTTTCCTGTACACAGCATATAGATGGGTCTTGTTTTTGTATCCATTCAGCAAGCTTGTGTGTTTTGGTTGGAGCATTTAATACGTTCACGTTGAAGGTAATTATCAATATGTATGTTCCTATTACCATCTTCTTAATTGTTATGGGTTTGTTTTTGTAGGTCCTTTTCTTCTCTTATGTTTCCCACTTAGAGAAGTTCCTTTAGTATTTGTTGTAGAGCTGGTTTGGTGGTGCTGAATTCTCTTAGCTTTTGCTTGTCTGTAAAACTTTTGCTTTCTCTGTCGAATCTGAATGAGATCCTTGCCCGGTAGAGTAATCTTGGCTGTAGGTTCTTCCCTTTCATCACTTTAAATATATCATGCCACTCCCGTCTGGCTGTAGAGTTTCTGCTGAGAAATCAGCTTTTAACCTTATGGGAGTTCCCCTGTATGTTGTTTGTTGTTTTTCCCTTGTTGCTTTCAATAATTTTTCTTTGTCTTTAATTTTTGTCAATTTGAGTACTATGTGTCTCAGCGTGTTTCTTCTTGCGTTTATCCTGCCTGGGACTCTCTGTGCTTCCTGGGCTTGGGTGGCTATTTCCTTTCCCATGTTAGGGAAGTTTTCCACTATAATCTGTTCAAATATTTTCTTGGGTTCTTTCTCTCTCTCTTCTCCTTCTGGGACCCCCATATTGCGAATGTTGTTGCTTTTAATGTTGTCCCAGAGGACTCCTGGGCTGCCTTCATTTCTTTTAATTCTTTCTTCTTTATTCTGTTCCATGGCAGTGAATTCCACCATTCTGTCTTCCAGGTCACTTATCCGTTTTCTGCTTCAGTTATTCTGCTATTGATTCCTTCTAGTGTATTTTTCAGTTCTGTTATCGTAATGTTCATCTCTCTTTGTTCTTTAATTCTTCTAGGTCTTTGTTAAACATTTCTTGCATCTTCTCAATCTTTGCCTCTATTCTTTTCCTGAGGTCCTGGATCATCTTCACTCTCATTATTCTAATTGTCTTTCTGGAAGGTTGCCTATCTCCACTTCATTTAGTTTTTTTTCTGGGGTTTTATCTTGTTCCTTCATCTGGTACATAGCCCTCTCCTTTTGCATCTTGTCTATCTTTCCGTGAATGTGGTTTTTGTTCCACAGGTTGCAGGACTGAAGTTCTTCTTTCTTCTGCTGTCTGCCCTCTCCAGCCCATCACTTAAAAGTGCTACCTGTCCTTGAAGACTTCTCATCTGTAACTTCCTGTTAGACTTCTACCTTGATGGTTTACCGAAACTCCCATCTTTCTTTCTTTAGATTTAATTATTAAAATTGCAATTACTCAGAGTAATGTAAGGTACAACATAACAGATATTTAACATTTTGCCATATTTGATTAAGGTTATTTTAAAATAAACAAATTGTTACAGATAAAATTGGAACCCTCGGGTCTTTCCTGGGGGTGCAGTGGTTAAGAATCCGCCTGCCAATGCAGGGGACATGGGTTTGAGCCCTGGTCCGGGAAGATACCACATGCCACAGAGCAACTAAGCCTGTGCGCCACAACTACTGAGCCTGTGCTCTAGAGCCCACAAGCCACAACTACTGAGCCAACGTGCCTAGAGCCTGTGCTCCACAATAAAAGAAGCCACTGCAATGAGAAGCCCATGCACCACAACGAAGAGTAGTCCCCATCTGCCGCAACTAGAGAAAGCCCGTGTGTGGCAACAAAGACCCAACGCAGCCAAAAATAAATAAATGTATAAATAAATTAAAACAAAATTGGAAACCTCTGCATATTTTTCTCTATCTGTATTCCCTTCCCTCCCTACTGAGAATCAACCACTAACTTGAAGTAGATGTATAATATTCCCATGCATGTATTTTTTTTCCTTAAATGTGGGTGTATCCACAAAAAAAATCTTAGAACTATTTGAGGTATGTTTTGGCTTCAAATAAATAGCACCACACTGCATGTATCATTTGACAACTTACTTTATTTATGGACCGTTTTTTTTTTCAAATTTAATTCTGCTGATGATGCAATTCTATTTAATTCTTGTTAACTGACGTGTAGTACTGATTACCCAATTTTACTATTATTTTTTTGTCCATTATTATATTGGTAAGTATTTAAGCCATTTCCAAAGTGTCTCTATTAAAAGTCACATTCAAATTTAAAAAAAACACCTCATATCTACTTGCATACGTGTAAGATTTTTTCAAGTGATCTGCTGTCTGTAAGCTTTTTGACTTTGAGCCCCCCATCTTACAAGAACTTTTAATCTTTTTGAATCGCTTATACATTTAAAAAAACTAAACTCAAGACTTTGGATTTCACCTATTTTTCCATTAGTCCTCTTTTTTGTGTATTTTTGTGAGCCAGGATCATATCCAGGCTTCCACACTGCATTTAGTTGTCATGTTGCCCCAGTCTCCTCTGGTCTGTGATAGCTTCTCAGTCTTTCCTATTTTTCATGACCTTGAAAGTATTGAGAAATATTAGCTAAGTACTGTGTAAAACTCCTATTTGTCTGATCTTTCTCTCATGATTAGCCAGAGTTTATGGGTTTTTGAAAAGACTAAAACAAGAGTGAGATGCACTTCTTATCAAATTACATGGTACATGATATCCACACGACATCACTGGTAGTGTTAAACTTCATCACTTGGTTGAGATAGTGTTTGCTAGATCTCTCCACTGTAAAGTTATTAACTTTCCCTTTCTATACTTTATTCTTTTGAAGCAAGTTCGAAGTGTAGCCCACCCTCAATGGGGCTAAGGGAGATTTAGTGCTAATTATTAGATGGGGGAATATTTGTATATACTAAACTGAACTCTTCTTAAAGTCTTAAAATTGGTATCTAAAATTGTTCATCTACAGATTTAAATAGTTACAAAAGTTGCAGTATCCACCATTTTATAATATTGACATCCTTAAATAAAATGGCTACATCACACTTTAAAAGGTATCCAATAGAATCTAATTACCATGGCCATTTGATACCCACTATAATGCATTTTTGAATATCACATTAAAAAGTTCGTTTTTAACAGTCAGAAATTTTACATTGTTTATTTTTCCCTTTGAATTCATACTCCCATTCCACTCTCCTTAGAGAAAATTTTAAGTAATCTAATTCTTGAAGTATTTTATTAACGCATTTTTAATTTTAAATGTATTTTTAATTTGAAAAGTATTATATTTCTTGGGACTGGAAGTTTCTAATTGTTAAAAAAATCTTATTGTGGATTGAGTTTTCATTGCAACTGTCTTTAGTAGACAATTGATCACAGCAACATATACTTATTATAAACTTAAAAGTCATTACTAAACAAAATGATAAAATTTTCCACAGGCTGTCATACTGCCACTCAGATAGAAAGCCATGCCGTTTCTTCATCCAAAGCCTTTACTTTTTTGCTGTTGTGGTGTCATGTTCAATACAATAAGACAAAAAATTGTTTCGGTATTTCTGTAATTTGCATATCAAAAGCAGTACTGATGATGAAAAAATCCAGAAAATAAGATGTTTATGAAGACCATACTATATTTGTAATGATTATATAAATATTAAAATTTACTTTGCCTCTACAGCAAAAAGGTTATTAGAGAATTTACAAACATGTTCTAAAAATTAGTAAAAATATATGATCAAAAGTAATTTTCATAAAATTTCTACAAATATTGTTTTTTATAACTCCATGAATTATATGTCTCTCGAAAGTCCTTTTATCTGAAATATAAACTCAAAGAGGTAAAAACAAATTCTTTTTTACGTTACTAATTATATTTACCAGTTGCATAAAAAGTGGTACCTTCATAAGTCATTTATGGAAGTACTTAATATTTGATAGCAAAATATAGTAATTAAATTCAAAGTCATTATTGTATTTAGCAAAACAAATACTGTGTAAAAAAATGACTTTGTAATTGATGATAATATCTAGGAATTAAATATTAATTAAATGTTTTACAAGTAAGAAAAGTACTTTATAATGTATACACTAGATATCTTTTTTTGAAAAAGAGAATAATTTAAATAATTTGGTAGTTATAGCTGAGGAACGTTTCACGTATAATGTTAGATACTCACTGAAAACCTACAAGGCTTAGAAGAGTATGGGGGCAGGAATATTCAAGAAAACAAAAATAATCAATGAACGAAATTATCTGAAAAAAATGCCTTAGTTTTGATCAGTAAGAAAATTATCAAATAGACAAAAGCTTCTTAATTTTATGAATGTAGCAGTGAAATAAAACTGAATTTAACTTCATGTTTAGAATCTGAAATGCTTTCTTCATGATTTAGTTTCTATCTACTAAATTAATAGACATATCTAATAAGTCCAACAAATTAGAGAGTTTTATCTCTCATTTTGAAAAACCTGAAAACCCAAGAATAAATATTCATTCAAGCAATCATTCATTCAACACATATTTATGGTCGTTTCTCATAGATCTTACTGCTTATGAGGCTGTCATTAAACACATTAATTCCTAATTAATTATATACAATTTTAATTGTAATTGTGATTATTATTATTAGAAAATTGTGCCTTGAGAGTGTGTTTAATCAATAATAAACACAGAAAACCATGTTAAGTAAGACCTTAGATCATACCGCAGTCTTAAGCAAATCTTCATTCTAGCTCTGGGCTGGAAATAATTCAGGATTGCTTTAAAATTAAATGCCGAAGACATATTTTTACTTTATGTATGTCACTCCTTAAAGTATGTGTTGTTCTGTTTAATAATACAATTAATGTGTTAAAAATGAACCTAAATGTAGGATTATTTTTTTCAAGCAGGGGATTTGTTTATTTATTGCTAGATCACATTGTCTTAGAAAGGATTTACAGTGAATCAACTGACATTAACTCATCATTATATCATAATCAAGACAAAATATTAAGGAGATTTTTGCATGTAGATGTTTTCTGACTTTATCAGTTAAACAAATACCTTGGGATTTAAAAAATGTAGTTACATCAACTTTTGTCTTATGTGAAAATGAAACCATAAGTCTCAATTAAAGATAACAGAGATATGGTTGCATTTTAAATTAGCCACATTTCTCACTATGATTTCCTAAAAAAGTGGCTCTGCATCTACTGACAAGGATTTCAAACAGTTGAAACATGCTGAAAACCTGTCCTAAACTTGAAAGATGGAATCAATTTCAATGATTTTACCCTCGAACAAACTTCAGTTTTTGCAGTATTCATAATTTCTTAAACAAATTCTATTCTGGAATAGAATAGCAAACTCAGTTTAATGCTTCTATTCAGGCTCAAATTCAGTTATCATGCACACTGTAAGAAAATAATAATTTCATCTTTTTAACCATGATATTCTAAAAGAAGTAAACATGTTGATTTGTATTAGGTTAAAGACATTCTTTGCCCTGTTTGTGGTTACTGGACATGAGCTAATTTGAGGAAAGCTGGATTAAAAATACATTAGGAATTAATTTCAAGAAATGTTCTGATGCTTTTAAGTTCTCTGTGACTTAGCTTTCTGACTCTTTTATACTGCTCTTTGGCTGGTTTAAATCAGACCAAATTTTTGCCAAGATTCTCATTAGGGAAGATCCTTACAGACCCTGAGTTTACTAACGATGGCATTGTCAGGATTAGATATTTCCTTGAACTCTTTTGAACGTCCTTTTACAGAGAGAACATGAGAAAGTCAAGTAGTTCTAGGCACTGTCATCTTGGAAATATCCTTATGAGGTTATGTGGTGGATACACAGGCATATTTGTTGTAGGATATTTGTCCCCCAGGGAGAGAAAGACATTCCCGAGAGTTTGCTGAAATTGCTCACACATTTTACTTTACAATTTTATTTTATTTATTTACTTCTGACAGCACCAGGTTTTAAGGCATTTAAAGTAATTTTAAAGTAGCATGAAAACATGTGGGGAAGCACATTATTGGGGATAAGGTGGAATATATAAAAGATATCCAAAGTTTAGTTTATTATCTTCATGCCAAACTGTGGTTAATTACCAATTCTGTGAAGGTGATTTGAATGGATCCTCTGTTTATTGTATTAGTCCCATATATTTTAATGTGCTCTTATGCTACTTAAATACGAATTCCATAATAGTGCTCTATATCCATCATGACGGGGTGTCTTGGTGGGTCCTATGACATTTGAGGGAGAAAAATAGAAGCACCCTACTTCAAATAACCCAAGTATCAACTGAGGTCACACAGTACCTTAGCTTTACATAAAATTCCCTTAAAACTTTTACCCCATATGCCATTAGAAAATAAAATACTGTGACCCAG
>NW_006778543.1:4774458-4794307 GCF_000442215.2 Lipotes vexillifer | reverse complement strand
TGCTGAACTCTCTAGCTCAGGCTTATCTCAACTCTGCTAGTGAACCCTTCAATCAGCTAGGCACTCACTTGGGGATTCATGGTAAGGGCATGCAAGTACAGTAAGTCCCTTACATACGAACAAGTTCCATTCCACGAGCACGTTCCTAAGTCCAATTTGTTCCTAAGTCCAACCAAGTTAGCCTAGGTACCCAACTAACACAATCAGCTATATAATACTGTACTGTAATAGGTTTGTAATACTCTTCACACCAATAATACATAAAAAACAAACACAAAAAATAAAGAAAACACTGTAAGTCTTACAGTACAGTACCTTGAAAAGTACGGTAGTATAGTATAACAGCTGGCATACGGGGGCGGACAGCAAGTGAACAGGCAAGAAGAGTTACTGACTGGAGGAAGGAAAGGAGGTGGGAGATGGTAGAACGGAAGGATTGTCAGCAATAGGAGATGGAAGGCAAGCTGCAATTTCACTCACGCCTGACGTTGATGGAACACACGTTCACATCTTTGAAAGTTTGCAACTTAAAGGTTCGTACGTAGGGGACTTACTGTATTCTGGTTGTTAGGAAAAGTTAAAATGTCCCATTATACATCCCTATTAAATGGGTTTTGGCCTGTGCCTCTGGGAATTTCTCACTGGCCTCATTTTGTTTTTTTCTAACAGGGCCCAATCACTGCCATGTTCTTTGGCCTCTTCTTTTCCCAACAGTCTTTTCTTCTCAAAACGCTTACCTTCACCCTCAAATTTCTGTTTCCCTTCTATTGTAGAGCACTTTAATTATCTCTTTGCTATTTTGGAGTCCATAACAGTGCAGCTCCACAAGTCCCACTCACATAACCTAAAAAGAAAATTTCCTTGGAAAACAAAAATTTCTTATCTATCTAAGGGGGAAACAATTTTCCTAAACCCAATACATATTTTCTATGGCTAATTAGAAAAGGAGCTTATCTCTTAATCCTGTGTATATTATACAATCAAAATGAAATACGGTTCAAACAGGCTTTCCAACAACACCTAAGAATTAAGTTCAAAAAGCTTTCAAAGTTGCACAGCAAAGGACACCATAAACAGAATGAAAAGACAACCTATGGAATGGAAGAAAATATTTGCAAAGGATGCGACCTACAAGGGCTCAATCTCCAAAATATACAAACAGCTCATACAACTCAACAACAACAACAACAAAAACAACCCAGTGGAAAAGTGGGCAGAAGACCTAAATAGACATTTCTCCAAAGAAGACATACAGATGGCCAACAGGAACATGAAAAGATGCTCAACATCGCTAATTATTAGAGAAATGCAAATCAAAACTACAACGAGATACCACCTCACACTGGGCAGAATGGCCATCAGTAAAAAGTCTACAAATAACAAATGCTGGAGAGAGTGTGGAGAAAAGGGAACACTCCTACACTGTTGATGGGAATATACGTTGGTGCAGCCACTAGGGAAGACAGTATGGAGGTTCCTCAGAAAGCTAAAACTTGAGCTGCCATATGATCCAGCAATCCCACTCTTGAGCATATATCCAGACAAAACTATAATTCAAAAAGATACACGCACCCCTATGTTCACAGCAGCACTATTCACAATAGCCAAGACATGGAAACAACCTAAATGTCCATCGACAGATGAATAGGTAAAGAAGATGTGGTACATAAATACAATGGAATACTACTCAGCCATAAAAAAGAATGAAATAATGCCATTTGCAGCAACATGGATGGAACTAGAGATTATCATACTAAGTGAAGTAAGTCAGAAAGAGAAAGACAAATACAATATGATATCACTTACATGTGGAATCTAAAATATAACACAAATGAACTTTCCTATGAAACAGAAAAACAGACTCACAGACATAGAGAACAGACTTGTGGTTGCCAAGGGGGAGGAATGGAGTGGGAGTTTGGGGTTAGCAGAAGCAAACTATTATATATAGAATGGATAACACCTTACTGTATTGCACAGGGAACTATATTCAATGCCCTGTGATAAACCACAATGGAAAAGAATATTTTAAAAGAATGTATATATATATATACACATATACATATATATGTATAACTGAATCACTTTGCTGTACAGCAGAAATTAACACAACATTGTAAATCAAAAAAAAAAAATAGAGAGAGAAAAGCTTTCAAAGCATGCTGATGAAGATAAGCTGATCTGATATAGCTTTCAACCCATTTCAGTGCCTGAATATAGAAGTATACTATGATTTATGAAACCTCTGCTTTTTGCCACATCTAATTATTTCAGTTTCATCCTTAAGTATCAATCATAAAGTAAACTTAAATTCCTCAACTAATTATAACTTTATCATCATATACTGTGGTAGAGTCCAACTGATCCATTAAATCCAAGTAGCAGATTCAATTGTGGACCCTCAAAATATTGAAAGGCAACATTCTCATGATTTCTAAGCTCTCGTCAACTACCCGCAGTTACTTTCAGACAAGCAGCAATACTATTTACTCTGTTCTTCTTAGACACAAAATTTTGGCATAAAATAGTTCGGGAAATCTTCATCCTTAACTTCTTCCCATTTATATGCCAGATTCCTTCAGCCAAAACTCATAAAAGGACCCTGAGGTTTGCCTGAAGACAAAGAGTGGGGGGGGGGGTGGTGGTGAGCAATTTTATTTGCTTCTCAGCTCAGAATCTCTGTAAAGTCAGGTTTGAAAGGTATTTATATTAGCCAATTATCTCACTTTTGCCCACTTTTTCCATTTTTAATTTATATACTTGCCCCAAGTGTAAAACGTATGTTATATTTGGCTGCCAGAGTTCTTGTCCTATTCCTGTGCACTAATTTTTGTGCCTGCTCCACCTTTAGAGTCTAATGTTGAACTAACATCAACCACAAGGGAAACAAAGCCACCTCTGAACTTTAGCTGTCAGCGTAAGTTGAAAAGAGCAGTAATGGGAGCAAGATGTGGTGTGGGGATGCTGCTTTTGAGGATGGAGCCTTACCAGGGATGCCTGCTCCCTCCTCTTTGGAGAAGAAGCCTTACTCCTCAATTCTTTGCATCTTTCACTTGAGAAGGAAAAACCTTAATGATGCAGTGACACATTTGTTTTGTAACTTTGTATTTTTCCAAAGGTGGTCAATGAGCCTTTTGTTCCCCGTAGCCTGAACATTGATTGTGTCGACCTCACAAAGCAAAATACCATATTCAGAGCTTAATAAAATCAAGATCCCAGAGTCGGTAGGGGTGAAAGTCAAGTTATCCTTTGAAATCTTGGCACCTAGAAAAAAGAGCATGCCACAACCTTGCCACGTATTGTGTACTGTTTATTTTAGCAGTTGTCCAAGCCATGTCTACGTTTGGGAGAGAGGAAGCTATGTTTCCTTAAATCTCATATGAAACGTTAAAAAACACATAAGTCTTCTTATTGCCCAAAACAAGGTCATGGAGGGAGTATGTTTAAATGATATGAAAATTAAGTTCCTTTTTTTTCTTTAAGTACCTGGCTTTGACCTGCCCCAAAGAGCTTAGTTTAAATACTATTTTGTGAATTGGGCTTATCTTTACATAAATGTATCTCTAGTTAGATCAACATGCTTTATATGGCCTTTATAAGTGAACTCACCCAGAACCTTCCATGAGAGGAATGTCTTGTCAGCGAGGAAGAAACTTGGAGAAGGGTTTATTAAACTTTCTCACTCTAAGCTCAGGCTAGAATCCATGTCATGATGTCATAGAACTCATTTCATACAACGTCATTTTTCTTACATTTACTACGACTGTGTTGTCAGAAACTTATTTTAGACTTGGATTTTTCCCTTTTTATGAAGCAATTTCCTACCACACTTGACTTTGTTACCATTTTAGAGTACTGAACACTTGAATTTTAACTGGTAGATATGGACTTTCTCTAAGAAAAAAAAAGTTTAATTGGGAAAAGTGGACAATAAGAACTAGCAAATCAGGAAAAAGGTCTCATTAAATATTCATTTCGCATCATAGAAACAATTGTTTCTTTATAGAATTGACAAGAGAATAATTTCTTCATGCTATTTCAGAAAGCCACTGTTTGCAAAGAGGCATGAAATGGAGCTAACACCAGTTTTTACCATGGGTACTCTGTATAGCCAACATTTTCCTGACAAATCAGAGCCAAGATTCTTGAATTCTGCTATACAGATGCTGGTCTACTGGTCCTCTAAATATCTAAAAAATACGTAATCAAGTTGGGGTCAGAAAATACAGTTCTTGGGGAATCTGGAAAGCACAACATTATGTTCAAATCAGTTTCAGATCCAAGCTAAAGGATCTTTGATTAAATAAATATTAATTGAGGGCTTACCATATAAAATGTCTTTGCTTTTGGAAACAAAAATGAATATACTAAGTTCTCTGCACTAAAGAAGGCAAAAATCTTGCAGGTCAATTAATACATATACATAATTATTTATAATAAAAATAAGTATTTTTAAATCCCCAGCATTTACCAAAAATATGCTACAGTCTTCTGAGGAAAAAAAGATAATTTCAAGCAAGCGTGGAAAGGGCAAATGTTAAAGAGCGAGGGATGAGTTGATTAAAAGTTGTCAGGATTTCAGCAGATGTATATGGTATGGGGAAGGAGGTGGGAATTTCACGGAATGACCAGAATTACAATATTTCAGGGAAACCTTTAAAAGCAGTGTCGTAGAATAAAAAATACTGTAGTACAGTTTGAAGTTTGGTATATTTATAGGCAAATAATGGCATAAAGTGATTTATGTTGAGTTTACCAAAGAGCGTTTTCTATTCTACGATGATTGCTCTACTATCCTTTAAAATCCTTCAGGGTATCATAATTCTCTATGAGTTGAGTTTATCCAAATATTCATCTCATAGGCACTACCCAGCACCCACCCTTATGCTCTTATGATTTGAAACATATCGGGTAATGGTCTTTGAATCATTCAGATTGTTAACTCCTTGGCATTCTGCTGTGAAACAACGGCAAGAATGGGTGAGATGTCGTTATTTTTGACTTGTGGCATATCCATGACATTTTTCTCCTAGCTTTAATGATTGAAGCTGCTGTCTGTGACTCGACTCAAGTTTTTGCTTGGACTGCTCACCACTCAGGAAGAGACTAATCTTCTGTGGTTCAATAATTTTCTTCCACATTTTGGCACTCCTGCCAACACAGGCGTTGAGGTCCCCTATGACCATCAGGTTGTCAGACGGTAGAGCAGCTGTGATGAGTGTATCCAGATCTCTGTAGAATTTCCCACTCACTGGAATGTATGAAAGTCAGGATGTTTGCATTGACAGAAGAAATAAATGGTCATTTAGTAAGTCCACACACTGACCAGGCAAGCTGTGGACAAGTAACCACTTAACCACCCAGTGTCTGAAAATCTTTTCCCCTAAAGTCTCACTTCTCCTCATGAAATGTCTGTAATCACTAAGGAGAAATATTCAAAGTATTTTGTTTCTAATACGATTCCTGAACAGGAGTTCCTCCTCATGTTTTCGCAATTAACAAAAAGGACCAACAGAGAGCCATATTTTCATGATCAGCCTCCCAGAGACTGAAACAACCGCACCCTAACTTCACTGCCATCTTGGAGTGCTTTACTATCAGCTCTAAAGGAGAAAATCAACCCACTTACACTTCACAAATACGCTTATAATTGCAAATCACAATTTACTGGGGGCCTGCAACAATTTAGCAACAAACCAGACTGAATACTTCTGCAGACCACATTGGGTTGAGAAGTGAGGCAGGTTTTTGCTCTCTGGGGAGAATCTTCAGTATCCTGGTCCATGTTATGTCCGTAAGATAGGTACAGAGTCTCAGGAGAATGAGTATTGTGTTCATTAAGGTGTTTATTTTATTTTCTGTCTCTTGGACTGAGAAACAGTACAAAAAACATATGTTAGGGAAATGGAAGACATTTCATAGCTTACAATATTAGGATTAAAAATTATAATATTTATTATAAAAAAAGACTCCAATTACCATTTTACTGGGCAGATTCTTTGCAAGATGTATGCAAACGAGAAACGGAATTTCATCTTTAACTCATTATGTTTCCATAAGAAGCCACATGGCTTGACTTTAAAGCACAATTCCACCCTTTAGTGAAGTATTTGCCTTTATTTTTCGTTGTTTTTGTTTTTGAATTAGAACAGCAACCTCGTTCTTCATAAGTAGATTTCATAGTGCATAGAAGTAGATTTCAAATTTCACTTTTTTAAAATAGAAAATGTAATACTAATTGAGGCAAACAGGTAAATTTGGGGGCTAAAGTCAACTTTTTAAAGAAAATAAATAAGCTTTAGATATCAAACCCTCTTCTGATGTGAATTTCCTTAATTTTCTCATTAGGAATATCTCAGATGCTTTTTATGGCATCATGTCTTAAAGGAGATGACTTGGGAAATTAAAAAAAAAAAAAGAAAACCAAGTTCTGACTTGCTGATGGCTGCTAATCTCAAAATTTTATTACATAGTCCCTTCCTGTGAAGCAAACTTAGTGGGGAGGAAGAGAACAGAACTTCTGCTGAAGTTATAAATAAACAAAAGCTTTCTGTTTAAAGTAGAGGAGCTGGCTTTCCCCTGCTTTTATGAGCAGAGAAGGAGCTTTTGAGATCTTCATTGCTCTTAATGGAGCCAGGGGTTTTGAGGAATCCACCTGTGCACAAGACACTCTCAAACATCCTCTGGGGAAGTCTTTTTCTCACCCCTCTAATTTGTAGAACATTCATCAGCCTGCAGGATGCTGCATTCACCGAATTTTCCTTTTTTGCATAGGATACTGACCAGATTATGGAATTGGCAGTCCAGTGGTGGGCAAACGTTTCCTGCAAAGGACTTGAGAGTAAATATCTTGGCTTTGTGGTCTATACAGTCTCTGTTGCAACACTACTCAGCTTCGCCATTGTAGCGTGAAAGCAGTCATAGACACCATGGAAATGAAGGAGCATGGCTGTGTTCCAATAAAACTTTATTTACAAAAACAGGTAGTGCGCCAGATTGGGGGGCAGAGTTTGGCAAGCCCTGGTTTAGTCCAAGAAAACATGGTTCTCCCATATCCTGAACGTCCTCAGCCCCCAAGCACACACATATACCCTTAGACTCACACAGCTGTGAGCTGCCCGCATCAACAGAGAAAATTCTTTCACTATCTAAAATTAGTTTCCACCCAAGTTTTACAAGCTGGTCAAGCTGCAGTGTCGAGATTCAGGCAGTTTTTGAACTATATGGTCCTTTCTGTGCACTAAGATAAGAAGAAGTAAAATAGGCTATGTGGTGTTGATAGGGAAGAAAAAAGAAATTTTTTCCCTGTGCCCAAGAGAATTGGCACCACTATTTGTTTCTCTCTTAAAACGTCAATATGATTTAGAAATGCATGTTTAATCAGGAAATTAAGTTATCTTAAAAAGGAATTGCTAATGGAATTCTGTCAGAATCCCCGCTGCCATTATTAAATGGGATAGAACTGCTCCCTTCAGCATTTTTCACACCCTCATTAGTCTCATCCACTAAATCTTACCCTAAAAGATAATTTATTTTTGCCTCATTGTGAAATTTTAAAGTGAGGTAATCAAGGTGAATCTTTTAGCCTTGGCATCTTACCTGATGTTCCCTTTCTGTGTTATTTCTTTCTGTGTAGAAGAGCTTCCAAGGATAATAGTTTTCAGTTCTTTGCCCCCTTTTGGCTTTAAACATAAAAGATGTGATGTGTTTGTTTAATGGTCATCAACAAATCTGAGGAACATTCTGACTCTGCGGATCACACAAAAGAGGTATAGCATGGGCAGGCAGGCACACAGAAGAGGCACACAGAAGAGAAACATGGGAGAGGCAGGAAGGCTTGGGAAGTTGTGCCAGGCACCACTCCCACCATTAAAAAGGATCAGACAGAGGGAGTCACCTTAGTCTTTGCTCCTATTTGCAACTCTTGCTGTGTTCTTCAGAATGCCACAGCAATTTCTCCACTAGAGGTATTTCATATGACCACCTACTAAACTCTGGTACAGTAAGTTCCCTACATATGAACAAGTTCCGTTCTGTGAGCGCCTTCGTTAAGTCTGATTTGTCGGTAAGTCCAACAAAGTTAGCCTTAGGTACCCAACTAACACAGTTGGCTATGGAGTACTGTACTGTAATAGGTTTATAATACTTTTCACACAAATAATACATAAAAAATGAACAAACACAAAAAGTAAAGAAAATATTTTTAATCTTACAGTACAGTACCTTGAAAAGTACAGTAGTACCAGCTACATCACTGCTGCTTTTACATTTGCTTCCAGATATCCTGGGCTTGAAATAAGATACTGTACTACTGTACTCTATACAGTACTGTACAGTAAAGTACACAAAAACACAACCACTTGTCGAGGATGCACACACCTGACAATGTACGCCACACATGTAAATTAACATGTGACTGGACATGTAAACGTACGTTCTCATCTTCGAAAGTTCTCAACTTGAAGATACCTATGTAGGGGAATTACTGCACACTTTTTCTATTCTTTCTAGACTCTAACTGGAAAATAATTTTAGAGCTGAAAAAAACTTGATAGCTCATCTGACCCAGAGGTTGTCAAACTTGGTAGAGCGTCAGTACCATTCAATGTCTTTGTTAGGGTGAATGTTCTCAAACTCTGAAAAAACTCTGATTAAGAAATCCTGGGCAAGCCAAGGGAATCTTTATTTCAAACCTGGTCCCTATGCGAACCTGGTGCTTCCTCTAGCCATGGGCCAGGATTTGGAAATCATTTATTTAGTTTGCCTCGTTTGAGAGATGAGAAAGTACCTTTTGAGAGGTTAGGTAAATCACCAAAGTTCACACAGCCAGTAAATGGCAGAGCTGGGCTCTGGACCAGTAAATATTGGCAGAACGGCAGCTACTTCATACAGGTGGACCCACAGCAGACTTGCCTTATCAGCAATGGAGCTCTTTTACCTGCACTTAGCAGCCTTCTCAGCACAGAATTCCAGGCAGCTTGTACTGGTGGAGTGAGCTGTCATGTAGGAGGAAACTTATTTGTTATTCCCAGATAGAACACCAGAGTTGCCAGGTACCCGTTTTTGAAACAGATGGTCTGATATTTTACATTTCTATCAGGTAAAAGGAAAATCATGAAAATTCTGTTCTGATATTTTTAAACTGTCTTTGATGATAAATTTTGAGAATGGACCTCAATGTTTACAAACTACTGACGACTGGGTGGGGGAACGATAGGGCTATTCTAAAATGAACAGAAGACATCTGTTTACCGTTGCTCTTAGGGGTGAAAGGAGAAACTTAAGTGGCGTACAGAGTTTTTTGAAGGGATCATTTCTGAGAATATATTCAAGTTTGTACACATATTAAAAACTTCTCATGGTCCTTCTCACCAGACTTGTGTGTAGGGATACAAATTCAAATCCTTTAGGGTGTGTTGTGAAGCATCCTGTGTAGTAATGTAAACTGCTGTCCAAAAGCAAGAGGAAGGGTGTATTTTTAGAGACATACAATAATCAATTAGCGTACACAGGAGGTATTAAGGAAGTATCTGCAACCTGCATGAAATTACTTGCCAGAATAATATATTCCCAAGAGTCTAGGATAGGGTGTCCCAAATGAGTAGAGGGGAATTTTAAGTTTATGAAATGTATCTTGTAAAATATAACAGCTTTTAAAAAAGACCAAATATTTAAATGGAAGCTATCCCATGGCTCACCCAAACAGCATAGCTGTTACTGGTGGCAATCTGCAATCGGTGGAAAATTATCCTTAAAACATCCCTCGTTTCCGTTGTTTAAAGCAACCTGAGTTTCTACATCAAAAAAAAAAATGTAAATATGTATACCCTCAAATCCCCACAAAAATTCCAGATGCCTTTTCACCATGAGTCTGCCCTGTACTGTATCTTCTCTAAAGACAGGCACTTTCACGTTCACTATTTTCTTCAGCAACAGCCCAGTGCCTGGGATACATGGGGAGCCCAAACATTTGTTGAACGAGTAAATATTTGTTGATTAAGTAGATTCCCATTATTGACTTTTTTCAACTAATAGAGTTATTGCTCTTTCTGCCAACAGCTCCTGCTTTTCCTTCCCAATTTTTCTCTCCCGTTTCCTAACAGCTTTGATACAGATAGTGACTTGTCCATCCATGTTGTGACCCATACTTGCAAAGGGATTAGAGTTGATGCAGGTGTTCCATTGGGCCCCCATCATAAAGCACATTTATCCTCTGGATAGAAACAACCCCTTCAGGTTGCTCTCTGTCTCTTGCACATTTATTAGTCTAATACCACGGGGAAGAGTTCATGAGGGTGATAAACGTAGTGTGCTTGGGAGCTGTGGTTATTTCTAAACATTGAGTTTGATTTGTCATTGACTGCCAAATCCTCCTTCTTGGCCTCAGCAGTGTCCTTGAAGAGTCTACATTTATTAGTCTAATACCACGGGGAAGAGTTCATGAGGGTGATAAACGTAGTGTGCTTGGGAGCTGTGGTTATTTCTAAACATTGAGTTTGATTTGTCATTGACTGCCAAATCCTCCTTCTTGGCCTCAGCAGTGTCCTTGAAGAGTCTTCCTGTTCTTCTTAACAACTGTCTTCCTGTAGCTCATCTGATACTCAGGGGAAATGCACACTTATACTCTAGGTCGAGAGCTGTACGGAGATGAGGATGCCGGGAGTCTGAAAGATGAAGGCACTTTGGCTCTGAAATAATGGGTGAATGAATGCTTCTGATAAAATTCAGGAAAAACAGAAAGTTCCTATTATAAACAGAATTCTTCTGAAGAGTAAGGCTGATCTTGAAAACACAATTATATCAAGTATATCTTGTCCCAACATTCTTTTTCTTTCTCTTTCCTTTCTCCCTTTCCTTCTGAAAAAATAATTATTTGTATCTATTTCCCTAAACATGAATACTCATTACAGTGTATACGTGCCTGTGGTTTCTTCAGTGATGAATGTACTGTGGAATTCATTGTTTTAATATGTGTCCATTATTTGCTGTTAAAGGCAGCATGTTGTATCGCATGTGAAATCTGTCCAACCTCTACCTATGACATTTGTAGCAGATCCAGAATTTGCATCTTGTCAATAGCTTGCCTAAATGTTTAGATTAAATAAAGGATTACGAAGTTAGAATATAGTTCAATCTATCTCAATCCCCTGGAATATATTAACCAGTCACTACTAAAAAGCTGATTCCATTAGCATTATCAGGGGTTATGTGGGAAGAGGAGTGGATCTTGGGTGTAGAGTGTAGGGCTTTAGACAGAAAGCAGAGATGGGGTAGGAGAAAAGGCACTTTCAGTCCTACACATGGACCCATCCCAGGATGAAGTCCTGACATCAGTGCCTGTCTCCACATTGTTATCCCATGAGACATCACTGTAAATCCCCATCGCTTCATAAATTCTGAAGAAAGAGAACTGTAAAGTTTAAAGGGCTCCTTTCCTTGCTGTAAGTCTTCATGGACAAAAAATAAAAATAAAATTCATCTATTTATTCCGTCACTTATCAAACATTTACAAAAGGTCTGCTATGTTCCAAAAACTCTCCTAGGCACTTGGGATACATCAGAACACAAAACAGACAAAAGTACCTGCCTTTATGGGCCTTGCACATTTAAAAATAACAGGTGGCTACTGATGTTGCATTTTTGGTTCAACAAAATCCTGTTATTTCATGGTTCTGTGTTTATGCAGTGAAGAGTAAATGTGGTTAAGGAAGCACAAATTTTTCAAAATTATTGTTAAATATACCTCTTCAATTACTCATGATAATGCCTAAAACCACATTCATATTGGGCAATCTTACTTTGAGTTATGGATCTGTTTTAATCTTTCAGGGCCCTCGAGTATGATGTAAATAACCCTGGTAGGAATAGCATCTTCAGATCCCAACCAGAGAATCCTCATGAGTGCTGGGGAAGAAAACAAGCAAAGAACAACGTGACAACCTGGCAGGAGAGAGGAGGAAGGGCATCCAGGAGAAGAAAACAGGCAGTAACTGGGGAGCAGGAAAGGTTCCAGATGCCAGCTTGCAGGCTACTTAAATTCTGTGTAGAGCCAGACTGGATTTACAATATTCATTTCCAATTAGCATCTCAAAATCATTTGCAATGCCAGATTTCTGTTAAAAAGTAAGTCCTGGAGACATTTTTAGGAAATCTTCCCTTTTTCAACCTCCCAATGTTCCTTTATATCAGCAAGTTCTTATATATGATGTGCTTACATGGAAAAGTCAGTAATGATCCATAAGAATATATGAGCCATCAAGAACAGTTGACAATAGTCCTGTTTACAAACTTTGAATTTATATATATATATATATATATATATATATATATATACGAACAAGCTAAGGAGGCATGTGAACACTGCAAATCTCACATGCAAATCTCTGTGTCCTAACTTCTTCATGCATGACTCAGTCACGGAATACATCCTACCAGTGACTAAGATTCTCATTTGAAAAACTCAACTCTGCAGCTTTGCCAGTTTAAAATTTCATTACTGTGAAGTTTATCTAAAAGAATCTTTGAAAAAGAAATTCTGATGTGATCAACAGAAATGCATTTTTCTTTCTCCCTCTGTCACCGCCCATTTCTGGAACTGGATTGTTTTTACATGTTTAAATGTTATAAATGAGTTTACAGGTGTAGTCAAAAGCCTTAAAAAAAAAAAAAAAAAAAAAAAAAAAAAAGAAAACTAAATTAAAAACAGAGAGCAAATCACCCTAACCTCTTTTGTCTTTTAAATGGACCCCTGGCATTGAAGATTACCATGTCTCAGGTGTTGATGGAGTGAATGGATGTCATTAACAATTTATCTTTGGGGAGACTGAATTTAGAATGTGATTAAGCATCAGGATGTCTATCTTCCCCACATCATCTAAGGCTGTATGTTGCCTTCAGCAATGGACATGCCATTAATGTGTTACTGATTTGCAACTGTTTGGACTTGAATCTAACTCATTTCTTTTGTTCACTTCCACCGCGTTATTTTTGGAGATTGAAAAGGAAACAACTAAGCTAGCGTCATTTAAAAATTTTAGTGATTGCCTAGAAGTACAATGTAGTAATTTCCTGTTTCCTTTGATGGATTCCTCATCGGTGTAAGGAGTTTCTCTGAATTCTTTTCTATCCCAGTCAACCCTCATAGATACACAACTCATGTCTCTGTGTTTTATAAGAAGGAAAAAAAGTTATTTCAAGACACTGGATTTGTGAATGATGGTTTATTTTAGTATCTTGGATTTTCCTGAAAAGGAGTGATTATACAGTATGGGTATAAAGGGCAGTCAGTTGCCTCCCAGTGCCAAAGTATCTGAGAAAATAAATTCTTGGAGAGAAATTGGCCTGGTGACCACTAAATCAAAAGGAATTGGGTGGGCACAAGGGATCTGTAACTCAGGCAAAGGAAAAGGCCAATTAATTATTTCTGTCTAGAATATTAATCACAATGTCCTCTAGATTTAGAATCTCTTATAGAAAGTATTGCTTCAGATGCCTTTGGTTGCAAGTATCAGATACTCTAAATCAAAATCCTAAATCTTAAACAATAAGCACATAATATTTCAGATCACTGGAAGGCTTTAAGTAAGGAGGCTCAAGGTGAAATATAATTAGCAGCTTCTAAGAATCAGAGAGAACCCATCTCATCTTTTCATCTCATCTTCTGTAGTTTGAACCGCTTCAAGTCGCCACTACTATTTGTGAATCATATTGGAAAACACACATTACAGAACAAATTGAGGGCAGAAGGGAAGCAGACAGACCTGACTCTAGTACTTTCTAGCTGTCTCAACCTTAAGCAAGTTCCTTAATCAATTGTAGACTCAGCTTTTATCATCTATATATTGGCGATACCTTCACTGAGGGGTTGTTAAAATAATTAGAAACAACAGGTTGGTTGTTTGGCCTGAGGCGACCCAACACAGGAGCCTACATGGGCTCTTTGGTGGGGCTAATGGTGGACTCTGGGAAGAGTCCATTTAGAGAAGAGCTAACACCTATCCTTCTCAAACTCTTCCAAAAGATAGCAGAAGGAGGAACATTCCCAAACTCACTCTAAGAGGCCACCATCACCCTGATACCAAAACCAGACAAGGATGTCACAAAGAAAGAAAACTACAGGCCAATATCACTGATGAACACAGATGCAAAACTCCTCAACAAAATACTAGCAAACTGACTCCAACAGCACATTAAAAGGATCATACACCATGATCAAGTGGGGTTTATCCCAGGAATGCAAGGATTCTTCAATATACACAAATCAATCAATGTGATACACCGTATTCACAAACTGAAGGATGGAAAGCATATGATCATTTCAATAGCTGCAGAAAAAGCTTTCAACAAAACTCCACACCCATTTATGATAAAAAAAAAAACCCCTCCAGAAAGCAGGCATAGAGGGAACTTACCTCAACATAATAAAGGCCATATATGACAAACCCACGGCCAACATCGTTCTCAATGGTGAAAAACTGAAACCATTTCCACTAATATCAGGAACAAGACAAGGATGCCCACTCTCACCACTCTTATTCAACATCATTTTGGAAGTTTTAGCCACAGCAATCAGAGAAGTAAAAGAAATAAAAGGAATCCAAATCGGAAAAGAAGAAGTAAAGCTGTCACTGTTTGCAGATGACATGATACTATACATAGAGAATCCTAAAGATGCCACCAGAAAACTACTGGAGCTAATCAATGAATTCGGTAAAGTAGCAGGATACAAAATTAATGCACAGAAATCTCTAGCATTCCTATACACAAATGATGAAAAGTCTCAAGGAGAAATTAGGGAAACACTCCCATTTACCACTGCAACAAAAAGCATAAAATACCTAGGAATAATCCTACCTAGGGAGACAAAAGACTTGTATGCAGAAAACTATAAGACACTGATGAAAGAAATTAAAGATGATACAAACAGACGGAGAGATACACCATGTTCATGGATTGGAAGAATCAATACTGTGAAAATGACTATACTACCCAAAGCAATCTACAGATTTAATGCAATCCCTATCAAACTACCACTGGCATTTTTCACAGAACTAGAACAAAAAATTTCACAATTTGGATGCAAACACAAAAGACCCTGAATAGCCAAAGCAATCTTGAGAAACAAAAATGGAGCTGGAGGAATCAGGCTGCCTGACTTCAGACTATACTACAAAGCTACAGTAATCAAGACAGTATGGTACTGGCACAAAAACAGAAAGATAGATCAATGGAATAGGATAGAAAGCCCAGAGATAAACCCATGCACATATGGTCACCTTATCTTTGATAAAGGTGGCAGGAATATACAGTGGAGAAAGGACAGCCTCTTCAATAAGTGGTGCTGGGAAAACTGGACAGCTACATGTAAAAGAATGAAATTAGAACACTCCCTAACACCATACACAAAAATAAACTCAAAATGGATTAAAGACCTAAATGTAAGGCCAGACACTATAAAACTCTTTGAGGAAAACATAGGCAGAACACTCTATGACATACATCACAGCAAGATCCTTTTTGACCCACCTCCTAGAGAAATGGAAAGAAAAACAAAAATAAACAAATGGGACCTGAGGAAACTTCAAAGCTTTTGCACAGCAAAGGATACCATAAACAAGACGAAAAGACAACCCTCAGAATGGGAGAAAATATTTGCAAACGAAGCAACTGACAAAGGAGTAATCTCCAAAATTTATAAGCAGCTCATGCGGCTCAATATCAAAAAAACAAACGACCCAATCCAAACACGGCCAGAAGATCTAAACAGACATTTCTCCAAAGAAGATATACAGATTGCCAACAAACACATGAAAGGATGCTCAGCATCAGTAATCATTTGAGAAATGCAAATCAAAACTACAATGAGGTATCACCTCACACCAGTCAGAATGGCCGTCATCAAAAAATCTACAAACAATAAATGCTGGAGAGAGTGTGGAGAAAAGGGAACCCTCTTGCACTGTTGGTGGGAATGTAAATTGATACAGCCACTATGGAGAACAGTATGGAGGTTCCTTAAAAAACTAAAAATAGGGCTTCCCTGGTGGCGCAGTGGTTGAGAGTCCGCCTGCCAATGCAGGGGACACGGGTTCGTGCCCCGGTCTGGGAAGATCCCACATGCCGCAGAGCGGCTGGGCCCATGAGCCATGGCCGCTGAGCCTGCGCGTCCGGAGCCTTGCTCTGCAACGGGAGAGGCCACGACAGTGAGAGGCCCGCGTACCACAAAAAAAACAAAAACAAAACCAAAAAACTAAAAATATAGCTACCATATGACCCAGCAATCCCACTACTGGGCATCTACCCTGAGAAAACCATACTTCAAAAAGAGTCATGTACCACAATGTTCATTGCAGCCCTATTTACAGTAGCCAGGATACGGAAGCAACCTAAGTGTCCACTGACAGATGAATGGATAAAGAAGATGTGGCACATATATACAATGGAATATTACTCAGCCATAAAAAGAAACAAAATTGAGTTATTTGTAGTGAGGTGGATGGACCTAGAGTCTGTCATACAGAGTGAAGTAAGTCAGAAAGAGAAAAACAAATACTGTATGTTAGCACATATATATGGAATGTAAAAAAAAATGGCTATGAAGAACCTAGGGTCTGGACAGGAATAAAGACACAGACATAGAGAATGGACTTGAGGCCACGGGGAGGGGGAAGGGTAAGCTGGGGCGAAGTGAGAGAGTGGCATGGACATATATACACTACCAAATGTAAAACAGATAGCTAGTGGGAAGCAGCCACATAGCACAGGGAGATCAGCTCGGTGCTTTGTGATCACCTAGAGGGGTGGGATATGGAGAGTGGGAGGGAGACACAAGAGGGAGGAGAAATGGGGATAAATGTATACGTATAGCTGATTCACTTTGTTATAGAGCAGAAACTAACACAACATTGTAAAGCAATTATACTGCAAGAAAGATGTTAAAAAAAAAGAAAGAAAGAACAGGTGTACAATGCCTGAGTTATAATAAATATTCATGAAATAGTAGATGTTATTTTTGTTTTTAGTTCAAGAAATAGCTTGTTGTTTAGAGAAACTAGATGGTGAGCTAATCTGCTCCCATTGGGCCACATGTTAAGAAATCATCTCTCAGAGTGGGTCATGTTTGTAGATTGTTAATCTTACCCATATTGTATTTATTTTTCTATTTTAGTTAGACCCTCTATCAGCCAGAATTCAGTCAGGAAAGCAAAGTCTCTATAGAGACCTGGAAGGGAGGTATTGGAGAACCAGAGAAATGATCATTAACCACTCAAGCACTGTTTGTTGCTTGCAGGGAAAGCCAAGATGCCATGCAGATCTGGCAACTGATGTGGGACCAGCACAAAGAGGAAGATGAGGTCAACAGAAACTGCAGCTTCTGGGGAAGCAGCTCCTGTTAAGTAACTACGGCCCTAGTAGGTTGAAGATGCGCTGTTTCCTGGGTCCGCCCATCGCCAGGCTTGAGGGTCAGAACCTTCCGAGAGTAATGGCTTTGGGCTTTGCTTCCACCTTCCAAATTTCATACCAGCTCTCCCTTCAGCCAACTCTCCCTTAAAACAATGTAAAGAAGGGGATTCTGGTACAAATTTATAATAACCAGCTCCAACTGCAGGAGTGGGAGTGGGCCAGATGTTCTCCTCGCTTCATAGTTTTTACTCATGTCTACTGCTTCCTTTTGTCCCCAGCACAGTTTGAAAAACAGTGTCTAGATCATTGCTGAAGGAGTCTACTTTTTGAGAATGTAACTCATTTCTGCCTTATTTTTAAAAAAATAATTTAAATATGAACTAGGTTTATATATACATAATTAAGAGCAAACTAGACTATCTCTATACTACCCTGACATTTTAGCAACTGAGTACCACTGATGGTGTTGGGAGAACCCAGTACTGTGCATCAGGGGATTTGGGCCCCCATCCTATTTGTACCATATGCTTACCAGGCGAGCTGGTGAGCCTTGGTTCTCTCCACATCCATAGTTGATGAGTGAAGAGATCATATATAAAAATTTATCAGTTTTCTACCTGAGAATAATATATTCTTTGCAGCCTATGATGGAGACATTTTAGAACCATTAAAACCTCATAGGGGTGCAGGATTTATTAGATACATTTATCTTTCAAATAAAGTATTCCAGAAGTATATTTATGCATTCAGGGGTAAAAATACATGAAAATATACAAAATTCTAAAAGTATCTCTCTCCTTTTGGGGGTTAGAAAAAGTATATAAAATATACAAAATTTAACATTTTATCTATAGTATAAATATGAATATGAATTTAAAGCTTTCCTCTTTAAGGTATATAGCCCGCCCGCAGGAGGCCACTGACCAGAAGATTTCATTGCTCTTTCTACCTGCAGGAGGACTTGGAAATGCTCTTCCTCTTGAGGAGATTATATCTCTCTACCTGACAAATCCCTGTTCCATTGCCACATGCCACATATAGCTGCCACCACCCCAGGCTTTTGTGGTGCATTCCTGTCCACATCCTTGGGTACAGAATATGTCCTGGCCAACCCTGCTTTCTTCTTCCTCTCAGGAACACAAGGAGAAAACATTTTCTCATCTTTATGTGCTTCAGTCAAGAAAGGTCAGTTTTTCAGCATATCCTGATTGGTAAGATGGAGTGCTAGAGATATATTCAGACGTAACAGGGAAGGGATCTGGGATTTGAAAACACACACAACTTCTGTTTCAGGTCATGTAGAAAGGTTTTTGGATTATAAGAGTTGATGGTGGACAGATGTGTCTCTACAGCTCTGAGCTTTAAAAAAAACAACAACCTTGAAACATCTGATGAGAGATTAGGAAATCTACATCTATCATTATACAAATGAATTTGAGGGAGGATGTTTTTGTCTTTTTTCTCATGGGTAAGAGACTGGATGAATGGGAAAGCACTTATTAAAACTTTTGGAATAAAGGTGCTACACAAAACACACATACTTAATCAGGCATTATAATGCAATACTGCAACTTTCTTTAAAATATAACTCTGCAATTGCCCATTCAGGACCACGCTAGCTTAACTAAGACAATGAGTAATGCTTTTCCCCTGGTGCATCTCTAGGAGCATATACATAGGTTCAACTGAAAGATTAGTGTTTTGATTTTTTGGCTGGGTTTCCTCTCCATGGTTACTCAAATAAAATGACAGAAAAGGCTTCTATACTTTGGTGCTTTACCCAAATCCGGAGAGGTGTATTGGGAGATATTGCACACAAGCAATTACTCCAGCACTGAATTTATAAAACTCAGGCACACAGAACCTGGATGGAAAGCAACAGTTTCTCATCCCAAATCTGCCACTGCTTCAGCCACAAGAGCTTGAATTTTACCCCTCAGCTTTTGTTCTCCCATCATTATATCTCTTATTCTATCTACTTTGCAAACCCTCCCATGTGAAGCCCTCATAAAGTGATGAATATGACAGTGCTCTAAAATCTGAGAAAAGCTATCCAAATACAAGACTCTATACACTATTATTTTTATTGGCTGTCTCTTACTGAGCAGTTTAGGGAACCAGCAGTCTTTCAAGAGATTAAGATCTCAACTTTGCATCTCAATGAAAAACAGCACTTCTAGGATTGCAAGGCCCTTCTTATAACATCTCTCCTGGGGGGTGGGGGGAATACCTTCTGGTTAATCATCAACATCACCACTCCCTCCACTGAGAGCGATATCTGATGATGAATTACTCTAGAAATGATCTAGCCTCACCCCTTGCTAGGCTGGGGAAACGTAAGCTGGTCATAGCATTTGTCTTCAGATGCAACGAAAACAAAAATCAAGGTCCATAGGAACATTAACTTTGCCAATATATATATCTGGACGCTTTATTTTTACTCTTT
>NW_006778543.1:4750011-4774413 GCF_000442215.2 Lipotes vexillifer | reverse complement strand
CTTTCCCTATGCAAATTTGCTCATCGCGTTTTAGAACCCTCATCTTTCCCTTTCATTCTTTCTCTTATGTAGTAATGAATAACTATCATTTCCTCATCTGTACATTCATTTCACACATGTTTGGGACCAGTTCTGTGGTAAGGACTGAATTCGGTCTTCGTCCACATGATGAACACGATTTCTGTCTTCACAAGTATTATAGTCTAGAGTTAGGTAGAGGCAAGTATAAGTGTATTACAGGAAGAGGCAGAAGTACCCCAGCCTATGTGCATACTTGAACCCAGGAAAGAGAATATTTGAGAAAAATTAATGCCCTACAACTAATCTCTGTTCCCCCCACTCCTAGGCTGAGAGCACCTAATCCAGTTTTAGGGGATTGACTTAGGCTTCTAAATTGAATCCTGAAAGGAGGAGTAGGATTTGGTGACTCCATCTTAATTTCCCTTGAATTATTGTATCTATGATCTCATCTTCTCTTTTTGACTGTATCCACTGTCTTTACTTGGCCGTAAACAACAGGCATTCTAAGCCACCACTCTAACTGGAACTTTATAAGATACTTTTTCAGTATCCACGAGATGTAAGCCTGAATTGAAATGGTTTAGTTGCATCTGGATTATTAGAGGGAAGAATTGATAATGTTGATGACAGAACTACTTAATAAAGCTCTACAACAAATTATTATAATTTCACTTTGTTGCTTCTTCCTATTCTCAATAAAGCATTTCTGAATAACCCTTCTTAGGAGCCTCTAAGCCAGCACATTCCAACTGTACCCGACTATTGACTCTCAAGAGGTCCTTTGGAATGTCAGTTTGAACAACAACATTAGTTTCAACTTCATTAAGAATACTTTAACTGTCTTAAGACATGTAATAAAAATGATACACGTATTTTAACATACTGATATCAACTGCCACACTGATTTGTACAGATAAACTTATCTTTATGCAAACCTGAGAGGACTATCAACCTGCTACCCTGCAAAACTCTTTAAAAGCTGTTGCCATTGCAACTACTTATATATGTGAATTAGGACTTGCTCAATTTTGTAGAAAGAAGACAAAATATATCAATAAATTGAATGCTGAAACTTATTTGACTGTCCTCTGTGACACTCATTTTCAGAATTTTTATTTATCAAAATGACCTTTTATTTTGAATGACTCTGTGATACATAATTGCTATCAATTTAAACCTACAAATAGAAAAATATGTTTTCATACATTGGTATTCTGTCATAGATTTTTGCTTTGGAAAAATATCCCTTTGTTCAGTAGGTTTGAAAACTGTTGATCTAAGCTCTTGTCCTGCTTCGTTTCTCATGCACAGTAATGACATCTTAGCAGGGTTTGAAGCTTCAACTTATAAATACAATTCAAATAAGAGTAAGCTGCTGTTGTTGAATCACGTGGATTGATTTTACCTTCCAATGCTTCTCATAGGAGTAGCAATATTGTTGCTTTTAAGGGTGACATTGATGTCTGATGTTTGGCCCTTTGCCTTTACTTAAAAATTATCTGTATATATTTTTATAAATGTAAGAGTTTGTTATATCACATAATTACTCGAGGCAGTTGGTTTTTCCACATACAAGGTTTGCATTTTCCTTTCTTCTTTCTACCTTGTCACCTCCATGCTTTTCGTTTCTTTAACGTCTTTATTGGAGTATAATTGCTTTACAATGTTGTGTTACTTTCTGCTGTATAACAAAGTGAATCAGCTATATGTATACATGTATCCCGATATCCCCTCCCTCTTGCATCTGCCTCCCACCCTCCCTGTCCCACCCCTCTAGGTGATCACAAAGCACCGAGCTGATCTCCCTGTGCTATGTGGCTGCTTCCCACTAGCTATCTGTTTTACATTTGGTAGTGTATATATGTCCATGCCACTCTCTCACTTCGTCCCAGCTTACCCTTCCCCCTCCCCGTGTCCTCAAGTCCATTCTCTACATCCGCGTCTTTATTCCTGTCCTGCCCCTAGGTTCTTTAGAACCAATTTTTTTTTTTTTTTTTTTAGATTCCATATATATGTGTTAGCATACAGTATTTGTTTTTCTCTTTCTGACTTACTTCACTCTGTATGACAGACTCTAGGTCCATCCACCTCACTACAAATAATTCAATTTTGTTTCTTTTTATGGCTGAGTAATATTCCATTGTATATATGTGCCACATCTTCTTTATCCATTCATCTGTCGATGGACGCTTAGTCACCTCCATGCTTTTTTATTGTCATGGTTTAGTACTGCCTGGTATCCAGGTCTGTTGCTACAACATGAATTGACTCTTTCAGATATTAGTTTGACTCACTCCCATCAAAACCAAACATATCCTGTGCACAACTCTTTCATGGCTGATACTAATTCGGCTCTTTGATCATGGATAAGTACTTTCTTTTTTCATTAAAAAAAAATTCGTTTTAGCCTAAAGGTTAAAGTTCATGTGTTAATCTTGACTTTCATCGTCTGTGACTTCAAAGTCAAAGTCAACGACTGCCAACATAACTGATCAGGAGTAGGACACGCTGACAGTGTAGGCAGCCACGTGGATAGTTCTTGGGTAGTTAGTGCCAAATTATCAAAATGTATTTTAAAAATACTACTTGTTTCTTAATTCCCATACAGGTACAAGTCTAAAAAATTATGCTGTATCTCATTACTACTAACTGGGATCACTCCAATTTTGTCTAATAAGCAGAGACAGATTTTTGGTAGTGATGAATGTCAACATTTATCGACAGAGATAACTATTATCACAGAGGAATCAGGGGTCAAACTTTATCTGAAAAGATGTTCTCCTGACACTCATCGATCATGAAGTTGCATTGGAACATTTTGTGAATTGTCTCATTATTGGACCATTTTAATTGTATGTATCCATACATTTTTCATTCTGTTCCTAAATGTTGTAATTTAAGAAGTTATTTCTAAAACTGCTATTTAAGCATGGCTGGGAATTGATGGTATATAAAATGTACTCTTCCCATCAGTAAACCACCGAACAAGATTTTTTTTCTCTGTTATCATACCGTCTTATCAGAAGAAAATATTTTTCGTTCAGTTCAGCTGTAGGCAATAAACATGCAGATACCTATATCTACAATCTGATTGTTAACTCTGCTCCAGATCATATTGCCATAGACTTTGGGGGAGCGCTTCTTATTTTGTTAATGAAATTTTTCCAATCATCTGAGACAGGAATCTTTCTATTTGATCCAAGTGGGGATTAATTAAAGACTCAAACTCCCTTTCTTCTGAAATCAGTGGAATTCAACTGGACTTCTAAGAGAGAAGTTCTGCAATAAACAAGATCCCAGCAAAACACAACAGCTAAACAAGAACGTTTAATTATGTTTGAGCGCTATTTCTTGAACTTAATTGATAAAGGATGTATATTTCTGTTGAACCCTAATAACATTCCAGCAACTAACTTTCCAAAGAACACACACACTTTAGGAAACATTGGCAAAGTGTTCCTATATACACCTAGGCAATGGTCACTCAAGGAGTTGTCCAAGGCCCAAAGACGGGGGAAGAAAAAGCTAAAAGTTTTTCTACTGTAAGATAGTTGAATTATCCATTTATAATGGAGTAAAAAATGGTGTAAATAAAACTGAATTTAAGTACAAACTGAACATTCTTGGTATTTAAATAATCATAACCAAAATACTTTTGGTTTTCTATTTTGGGGTAGCCACGTTGAAATAGCCTACATTTATAACAAATTTAATGCAAACTCATTCTGAAGATACTCCAGTGTTTTGAAAATTTTAATCACCTTCTTTTAAGAATACTATACTCCTAAAGATTAGCATAAAACAGGAGAGATGCTAGATTATTGTCTCCTATCGATCTATACTGTATTTTTTTCCTGGCAGCATGAATATATTTAAATAATTGAAGAATTCAGGATTTACTTTAATTCACTTGGCACCAAAAACGTTTCTCAGTTTGTTGGAATGTGAAAGAAGACAGTAATACCAGTAGGCATTCTGTAATACTGTCAAATGCCCATGAATTGAAAAGAAAGCTGACTCTATGAGCTAGTTAAATAAAATGGACTAGTGTATACTTGGCAATTGTGAGTTGAGAAGATTTTGATGAATTATGAGGCTGCATCCATATGTAAAACATGACAAAGTATTTAAGAACCAAAAGGAAGTCTGCTTTCCTCCAATATGTTGTGTTTTTCTATAGTGATTCATACTTATAAATAAATACAAATATCTCACATGTTCCTAGCACACAGTAAGTACTTAATAAATATTAAATATTATTACCTTTATCCTCGTTATTATCAGATACTTGTTGTACTTTTTGTAATAAAAGATGGAACCTGAATGACCGTGAAAGAAAAACTGAATTGGTAACTTTTTCACCTAAATGTTAAACTGATGGCACCTTGGCAGCTCTCCTGTGGATGCCACTTAACACAAATTAAATTAAATGTATTGGGTACTGGACCTGTGCTTTAGGGAAGTAGGTACCATTAGTCTCGTCTGAGTTCTCTAAATCTTTCAGCCATGTTGCCTGGCGCTGACTTGTTGGTGTGTAAAATTTGTTCTCTATGTGTGAAAAAGTTGCTCAGAATCCACAGGAATGTCCCACAGTGATTACCCATGACACGCATCCTCTGCTCACAGATTCATTCCATCATTTCACATGTGATGGCTTCATGTCAATGAACCTTAGTTTACTTTCAATAAAGTAAGTTAGCAATCAATATTGACACAAAACCGTCTCACCATGTAATGGCTACTGGTTACGAAAATCAATCAAAGGAACGGGGCCTTAGAAGGTACTCCCTGAGCGACAAGATGTTCTGACAGAGGATCTTTCAGTGCTTAACAATCCATCTCTGCCTCATTCAGGAAGTCGATCTCCCTGCGTACGGTGTTACTGAAATATCAAGTGAAAAACCGTGCAAAGGAAAGATGACTCCTCCCAACAGTAAGAAGTTCAGAAACACAGGACCAGACAGCTGTGGTGAAGTGACTGAAATGTGTGCTCTACCACTCTGTCTTGTATAAGTGTTCCCCTCTGAAACCATTTTATAAATAAGAATAAAATTGCTACAGATTCTTCTAGGATATCTGAACCTAACTTTTTGAAACAAGTCCCATGAAAGGAAATGGAAAAACAGCATTCCAATATCAACATATGAGTCCTAAGAGGACCATTCAAATATAAGAAATATTGTGTGGGAGAGTTAAATATCCTTATTTTTTCATTAAAAACTGCCTGAATTCAGAAATGGATACTAAAAGAAACAAGGTAGATTTAAAAATAAAAAGAAGCATTAGTCTTTATATTAAAAAAAAAAAAGCAAAAAACCCAAATCAGGATCATTTTACTAGGTCCAATATTTTGTCATTTGCACTATTCTTTGTAACATAAAAAAGTTTAAAGTAAGTTATTTTCTGGGCTTGTAATAAATTCTTCTGCAGTATGTTTAATATTTACTATAGACTACCCAGGAGAAAAAAATCTCACCAAGAGCTCAAGTCAGGATAAAAATGAGCTGCTTAAAGAAATTACCCCTGGGGAAGTATAAGAGGCAACTTAGTTTATAAGTGATGGGAAGACATGAGGTTTGGATGATATTTTTTCACTGAGTGAAATTACTTTTTTACATATACTCTTGAAAATCTCCATGCAGCTTCTAGGAGAAATATTCCCCTTCTACTAAAGTAAGAACATACAGCAATGGCACACTCTTTTTTTTTTTGTTTAGTTTTTTTTTTTTTTTTTAATTAAGTACTGGCTCCCAAATTTCTTTGCTAGTGATACACAGAATACAAAAGGAATAATCTGACAAGTTACAATCAGTTCAGTTTGAGATACACTGTTTGAGTATGAGTCTGAAACTCCAAGAAGAGTCCTAGATATAGAATTCAGTTGAGTTTTTTCATACAAAATTATCTAGCACAATATATTGATTAATCAATATAATGCCAATTTATAGTAACACCAAGTTCTCATTATATGTGGGTCATTTCTTGAGCACTCTGAACTGTTACAATGACATACAGTACTTGCCCACTCCCATGCCAACATTACACTAGTTTTATTTTTAAAGTCTTTTTATTGCATAAATAATTCTCCACCCCTTATCACTACAACATCTTCTTCCTCTTCAAAACTGTCTTGGCTGTTTTGGTTCTTTTTTTTTATACAGCAGGTTCTTCTTAGTCATCCATTTTATACACATCAGTGTATACATGTCAATCCCAATCTCCCAATTCATCCCACCCGCCGCCGCTTTCCCCCCTTGGTGTCCATACATTTGTTCTCTACATCTGTGTCTCCATTTCTGCCCTGCAAACCGGTTCATCTGTACCATTCTTCTAGGTTCCACATACATATTAATATACGATTAATATGTACACACCTATTAATATATGATATTTGCTTTTCTCTTTCTGACTCACTTCACTCTGTATGACAGTCTCTAGATCTATCCACGTCTCAACAAATGACCCAATTTCATTACTTTTTATGGCTGAGTAATATTCCATTGTATATATGTACAACATCTTCTTTACCCATTCGTCTGTCGATGGGCATTTAGGCTGCTTCCATGACCTGGCTATTGTAAATAGTGCTGCAATGAACATTGGGGTGCATGTGTCTTTTTGAATTACGTTTTTCTCTGGGTAGTGGGATTGCTGGATCATATGGTAATTCTATTTGCAGTTTTTTAAGGAACCTCCATACTGTTCTCCATAGTGGCTGTATCAACTTACATTCCCACCAACAGTGCAAGAGGGTTCCCTTTTCTCCACACCCTCTCCAGCATTTGTTGTTTGTAGATTTTCTGATGATGCCCATTCTAACTGGTGTGAGGTGATACCTCACTGTAGTTTTGATTTTCATTTCTCTAATAATTAGTGATGTTGAGCAGCTTTTCATGTGCTTCTTGGCCATCTGTATGTCTTCTTTGGAGAAATGGCTATTTAGGTCTTCTGCCCATTTTGGGATTGAGTTGTTTGTTTTTTTACTATTGAGCTGCATGAGCTGTTTATATATTTTGGAGATTAATCCTTTGTCCATTGATTCCTTTGCAAATATTTTCTCCCATTCGGAGGGTTGTCTTTTCATCTTGTTTATGGTTTCCTTTGCTATGCAAAAGCTTTTAAGTTTCATTAGGTCCCATTTGTATATTTTTGTTTTTATTCCCATTACTCTAGGAGGTGGATCAAAAAAGATCTTGCTGTGATTTATGTCCAAGAGTGTTCTTCCTATGTTTTCCTCAAAGAGTTTTATAGTGTCCAGTCTTACATTTAGGTCTCTAATCCATTTTGAGTTTATTTTTGTGTATGGTGTTAGGGAGTGTTCTGATTTCATTCTTTTACACGTAGCTGTCCAGTTTTCCCAGCACCACTTATTGAAGAGACTGTCTTTTCTTCATTGTATATCCTTGCCTCCTTTGTCATAGATTAGTTGACCATAGGTGTGTGGGTTTATCTCTGGCCTTTCTATCTTGTTCCATTGATCTATGTTTCTGTTTTTGTGCCAGTACCATATTGTCTTCATTACTGTAGGTTTGTAGTATAGTCTGAAGTCAGGGAGTCTGATTCCTGTAGCTCCGTTTTTTTCCCTCAAGACTGCTTTGGCTATTCGGGGTCTTTTGTGCCTCCATACAAATTTTAAGATTTTTTGTTGTAGTTCTGTGAAAAATGCCATTGGTAATTTGATAGGGATTGCACTGAATCTGTTGATTGCTTTGGGTAGTGTAGTCATTTTCACAATATTGATTCTTCCAATCCAAGAACATGGTATATCTCTCCATCTGTTTGTATCATCTTTAATTTCCTTCAGGTCTTTTGTCTCCCTAAGTAGGTTTATTCCGAGGTATTGTATTCTTTTTGTTGCAATGGTAAATGGGAGTGTTTCCTTAATTTCTCTTTCAGATTTTTCATCATTAGTGTATAGAATGGCACACTCTTTTATTAAACTAGGTTTTGCACATTCTTTCCTATGTTGCCCCCACTCCATCACTATATCACAAAAATTTCTCAGTTAGAAGTCTCGTCGATGGACCTAGAGATTATCATACTAAGTGAAGTAAGCCAGACAAAGACAAATATCATATGATATCACTGAATCAAAAGAAAAAAAAGACATAAATGAATTTATTTCCAAAACAGAGACTCACAGATGCAGAAAACAGACTAATGGTTACCAAAGGGGAAAGGGGGGCGGTGGGGGGAGGAATAAATTAGGAGGCTGGGATTAAATTATACATACTACTATTGATGTATATATATAATAGATAACCAATCAGGACCTACAGTATAGCACAGGGAACTATACTCTCAATATTATGTAATAATCTATAAGGGGAAATACTCTGAAAAAGAATATATATGTATACACATATATATGTATAACTAAATCGCTGTGTGGTACACCTGAAACTTATACAATATTGTAAATCAAGTATTCTTCAATAAAAAAAAAATTTTTTTTTAAGTCTTGTCTCTACCACATGTAAGGTTTATCAAACAAGGAGATAACCATGAATATAAACATAGTTAACATGCTAAGAGGCTAGAAGAATACAGGGTGAGATTTTCTAACGTTCTCAATAAAGCTATAGGTTAAATAAAAATCAGGATATATCACACTGAATCAAGTGGTCCTTTTAAAAACACAACTGTAGCACCAGCGCCCCGCACCTAAATTTGACCTTATCTATTAATCCTCCTAATCTCTTTTTCTCATTTCTTCAAGAGCAACTGTTAGAGCTGGTTTTCTCTTCACTTTGGATTTGAGCTGAAACAGGAAGCTGAGGGGTGCAGGAGGAGTCTGTCTCTGCTGTTTACTCCCCTTTTTTAATGAAGCCTTCAAAAACATCTTTCCTCTTCTGCGCTCTGGTTAAATACGTACTCGGGGCCAAAGCACCTGCTGACTGATTTCTCTAATTCAAATGATAAGATTCGAAACAGTTCTGCAGGCTTCCTGCTTGCCCTTCAAGTCCTGCTGCAGGTTATTTGCTCTGACTCTGTTTTCTCAGCATGCTTAATAGGACACGCACAGATGCTATCAACGGTCTTATTTAATCCTTTGCTGGTGCTGTGCAATTCCAAAAAAAAAATGTATTGTACACAACTCGAAACCAAATTAAATTTGCCCTTCAGTTTGTAAAGGCTCTGAAGATTCTAAGATGGGAAACTGGAGCAAAATTGAGTGCCCCTACTTTTGTGTCATATATTACAAACTATTGGAAGGTAAGTTAGGGCTCTCTTTATCCTGGTCTTCACAGAGCTGGTGGGAGAAAATTCTATTTCTGACTCAGGATCCATTTTCTCCTTCCCTTTTTTCCCCCCCTCTGACTTCTCCAAGCACTTCTGGAGAAGAGAGATGAATAGGAAATGCTGGTAGTCTGATCACTTTTGTGTGGACCCAAGGTCATTTTCTGAGTATGAGATGCTGTTGCTCATTCCTCAGAGATGTGGCCAGTGAATTATAGAAAGGTTCTTTCTTCTTGCCAGGGAGATAGCTTCCTTGCACCATCTTCCCTGACAAAAACAGACACTTCTGGCTGAATCCAATTGCAGAAAAAAAAGTACCCACGAACACCTGTATATCCTTGCCCTAGACGTATGAACTAACATTTTACCAATGTGTACTCTCTCTCCCTCTCTTTTTCTCTCTCTCTCTGCCTTTCTCATATACAAAATAACTATATTTACACACACACTTTTTTTTCTGAATTATTCGGACAAGTTATAATCATTATGAATTTCATCCAAGAACACTTCGTCATGTATCACCTAAGAATGAGGATGTTCTTCTATAAAACCACATACTCTCACACTGAAAAAATTTTAAGTCGACACAATAATATTATTTAATATACATATTCCATATTGAAATTTCCCCAACTGTCCCAGTTTTTTTCTGATGCAGGATCTACCCAAGGATTAGGGACTGAATTTGATTGTCATGTATTCTTCATCTCCTATCTATCATGCCATTGAAAATTTTGGCAAGTTGGCAGGTAAAACAAACAACCTACAATCTGTCCAGTCACTTCCCTAAGATTAGGTTAAATATTTCTCCATGGATACTACATACATAATGTTGTGAATTTCCCAATACATCATTTTAGGAAGCACGTGTTGCCAGTGGACCCATTATTGATGATGCTAACTTTGGTTACTTGGTTGAGGCCATGTCTACCAGATCTTTCCATTGTGAAAGAACCTTTCTTTCTCTCTTTCTAATCAGTAGGTAATCTGTGGGGTGATACTATGAGATCACATTAAGTGTTGTTTCCTAGTTACAACCTGTTTTTTTTGCCATGCCTGTGTATTTTACCATTCACTGGTTATCTTTGCCTCAGTTAATTACTAAATTAAGATGGTTATTTTCCAATTTGGCCATTCCTCCTACATTCATAAGCTGGTATTCTTCTGTAATAATACTTCTTCCCTCTCCTTTTTCTTGAGTAACACTATGGATGCAGAACTCTTTCTTTATCCAATAATTACAACACTGAATATATATGACTACATAAAAAGATGATTTTTATATATTAAAATAATCAATTCTGAAACCCACACCTGGATTCTTTTTTATTCTTTTAAAATCTGTGGTCACAACCAGTACATAAGTCCTGAAATATTTATTCCATACTTGTATAGTGGCAAGGTTTTCAAAAGAGACACAAAGAGAAATAAAGTCTTTGTTTCTTGGAACTCGATACACTAATCAGATGGCCAGTTGGTTATGGGAATTTTCACTTATGGAGAAAACAGAACTAAGCATTGAATTTGGCAATTTGGACCATGACAGTTCTCTGCATTTACAGGAAAACAAAAGTCTTCCATATTAAGAAGCTGAGTTCTCTGGAAAGATAAAAATAAGAAACTGATTAACTGAAATGAAGACAGAAAAATATCCAAAGAACCAGCCAACACACTAATAAAAGAAACCCAGAAGCAATCAAATACATAATTTGACTTGTATAGGCTTATAAGAGTGCTGATGGTGAGCAGGGCATTTTTAATAAGAAAACCAGATGTGACATGCATGGGATCCAAGTCCTCCCTTTCTTTCCTGGCCTGCTGCAGTTGCATAGTTCAAAACCCAACTACCATATCAGGATGGCAGTCTTCCTCCTTACAATTTTAGGTAACTCTTGGAGAAGAGAAAATGCAAAAGGGGTAGTTTTTCTTAATTATAGAATTTAGATATTTTTCACAGAAAAGTTCAACTACTTTTAGAGTCCAAATAATTTTCGAAAAAGTTTCTCTCTTAAAAAGATTACAAAAGTTCAAAAGGAACATCTTCAGTTATTATTTTTTGCCTCAACTTGCATTTACCAGAAATTGTTCTATCATTTTCATCCTGTGAAATAGTATTAATAATATGAACCATAAGTATACAAACTTGTTTTTAAAAGTGATAGAAAGAAAGGAAGGAAGGAAGGAAGAAAGAAAAAGAAAGAAAGAGAGAGAGAGAGAGAGAGAGAGAGAGAGAGAGAAAGGAAAGAAAGAAGGAAGAAAAGAAAAGATGGAAGAAAAGAAGGAAAAAAGAGAAGGAAAACCCTTTCTATCTCAAGGTACCTGCAAAATCAAGTTAAAATGACAAAATCCAATGGCTTACTGGGTGGATCACAGTCACTGCAGTGGAATGCAATGTGGATGTATTTCAGAGATAGAAACCTAGTTCCCTGGGGTATGTGATTGCTTCCACACTTTGGAAATGGTATAAACAGTTCATGAAATTTACAGAGAGGGAAGGAGACAAAGTAAGCAAGAGAGCTTAAATATGTAAAGGGCAGGCAGAGATGGAAGACAGCTAGGACAGTGGATGAGTAAAGTCTGGAGAACAAACTGAGATGAGAAGTTATGAAAGAAAAAATAGGTAAAGTGATTTAAAATCACTAAAAATTAAAAAGAAGAACAATTGAAGGCAACAATAACAAAAGAGAATTTATTGGACCCATACCATAAGCCAAAACTTCACATAGTTATCTCATTTAATCCTCCCAACAGTTCTGCAAAATAGGTGTTAGGATTCCCATTTTACAAACTGGGGAATGGAGATTCATAGAGATTCTCTTATTGGCTCAGTTTTCTAGCTGAGAAAGGTGGGACTCATGGAAAATACTTCCCTCACTGAGGATCATTCCCCTGGTGAATGATGGAGTCGAGGGGTCTTATTCCAGCCCATCCCCTTGTCCAAGTTCAGCTGCATCAACAAAGTAGACACTATGCATATGTGGCTGATTAGTGGGGTTCAACGTAGAGATAAGGCTAAGGAGGGAAATGGAATTTCACAGCATCCACAGCCATGCCACTCTGAGGAGCTGGGCTAGTAGCATTGCTACTAGCGTGCTTAGCTGGCTTCCTGAGAGAAAACAGGCAACTACGTCCAGCAATGAGGCCGCAAAACACAATCTAAAAATTGCTCATTATAGGATTATCACCTTATAAGTAGGTAAAATGATGCCATGTGATACAGTTAAAATTTAATTAATACAAGTTGTGTGTGATCAGGTCCCCTTTGGAAAGATGCTGTGACATTGCCCATGATGATTACCAGTTCCTTTCCTGGGCTATAACTGCAATGTCCTTGTTAAAACAAATAGCGACGAATGTTTTGCATTCATTGTTTGCAGTGAATTAGGGTTTAGAATTGTTCTTTGCATTGGTCCCATTCCAGGAAGCAACTGACTCGTTTCATAATGAAACCATCCTAAAAGGATAAATCAGGGTGACCCACTTGGAGGCTTTCTGAAACAATGGCTACATCTGCATTTCTAAAAAGAAAAACAACTCGGAACATCCCAAATCAGAACCATGCCCAGAAACAAAAATATCCGCCTCGGAAAAGAGGGTGAGTCCTGGAAGACATTTTAGCAGCCTGTCATGTCAAGTTGATAATAATTGGTTTTAACTGGCACTCCCACCAAAGCCGTATCATTCATTACCCTGTCAGAATAAATCTACCTGCTGTGTCACAGGTTTGATTAAGAAGCCTTTACCTTTTTGTAGTTGCATCTTAATCTGAATTTGTGTACACTCCTTCATACAAAATGGATGCTTTTAGATTACATATTGCTGGGACTGGCATTCTTATTGTGAACAGTAATCCTAAGGATCTTAGGCTGGCATCAGAATTGGTCTTTTATTTTTACCCTACAGAGATGTCTTCAAGTTAATCCCAGGGGGTTTAGTATCATCACCCACAGGAGAGATCAGTTACCTTGAAAGGCTAGCACAGCAATTACTGCTTTGGTCATGCCCTGTTATTGTTACCCCAGATTTTCAAAAATTTAATTATTTTTTCCCGTTTGGCTTTTTAAGATTTCAGAAAGTGTCATAGCAAGGCTTCAGTATGCTTTGCTCCACATGGCAATGAAAGTGTTTACTGAGTTCGAGTTGTTTGTGCCCATAAAATGCAGTAGAGATCTGAACTCTGCCTCATTTCCAGAGCATGGCTACCAACTGGCCACTGCAGGAGCCCATGCGGTTGGAAACAAACACTGAAGTTACTTGGACTTGAAAGCTCCTGGAAAGTATTTTAACTACTCCCGAGGGTGGGCAGTTTGGCAGAGAAGGCCACTGGTTAAGAGGCTCTCTGATGAAACTCTGCCTGCACTAAGAGGTGGGAAGAGAACTCACACTAAGTAGGGGCACACCCTCTGCCAGGCACTGTCTAGAACAGTTATCAAAGACAGCTGCCACCTCCCGACACATGCCATGGGCCATGTGCTTTACAATCATTTAAGGTATTTCTCCTACTATTTCTACAATGATTCCCATTTTCCCAGTGAGGGAACTGAGGCTGAGAGGATTAGGTGAGTTATCTAAAATGACAAACCTAGTAAGTTGGAAAAGGTATCAGATTTGGTTCTGTCTGAATGCAAATGTTCTGGGTCATATGCTAATCTGCCACCTGACGGAGTCTTTTTTATGACCCTTCTGAACTTAAAAGGGAGTTGAGGGGTAAAAAGGTGAAGCTAATACAGAGAAGAGCCTCTGAAACAAAAGTGCAGCTGAACACGGAGTTGTCCCAAGAGGGCCCTGTGTCACAAAAACCAACTTGGACATTTCCTGGAGATAATAAGTAATCACTGGCGTGTTTGAAGCCAGCCTGATCAGATGCGGAATGGGGACTGGATCTGAGCATGAACGAACTGGGGATTTTGTGACCAGTTGGTCAAGCAGAAGGAGAGCCCCAGTTAAAAAGTGCTGGTGGGGGCAGCAGGTAGGGCAGAGTTGAGAAATGTTTGCTGTGAAATTGGATGGCAGTGCAGCACCTAAACTATGAACCCTGCCTTAACCTGCGAAGGTACTAGACAAATGTTCACATTAAAAAGAGAACCAGAAAAAAATCTGAAGTCTTTTAGTTTGAGATTTCCACAAAGATGCTGGTTCTTATATTTTGGATGGGAGTATCTTAGTTTTTCAACAGATAGCATAGGCCTGAAAGTTACTTTTCAAATTAGTGGGAACATTTTTAGAATAAAAGCTAACTATCTCCAAGCAGTCAACAAGAAGAGCATATTAATCTAATAAAGAATGACTGACCTATGGTTCCACCTTGAAATAAATGAAAACAATTTGGACAACCAAAGCTTTCATTCAAACAAAGTCGTGCTGCACTTAGGATTCGTCATTCTTTAGACATCCCGTAAACTTTATCTCTCTCATTTTACAAGCACCATGATTGAGCACCAATGTAGAGAATTTTTCTATACTGATTTGTTGACTTATATTGTGAAAGTTCCACATGAAAATGCTTTAGCATCACTCATCATAATAAGGGTAGGGTTTATTAATGTAGAAAGACAGCCTTTTGGTTAAAACTGTAACATGTACCAATCATTTCAAGTTATGAAGTAACAGCCTAAAAAACTGAATAAACTTCAGACAAGCACACAAGTAGTTATTTCCCTAAGTAGAACATTCATTATTTTAAATTCAGACATACTTATTGAGCACTTGTGATATGTCAAACCTGCCTAAGGAACAGGTAAGCAATAGGCTAGAGAGGATGGGGCAATAGTACTTTCTGTTTGTTCTTTCCCTGCCAGGTAGAAACGAGGCAGTGGCTGCTCTCCCCTGCCCTCCAATAGCCGTGGCTCTCTCTGAGTTCAGGAAACTCTGCTTCCTTTCCTTGTTCCTACATCCTAAAGAGTAGTAAAGACTTGCTAGTAGCTGGACACATCCTTATCCTTGCTGGTTTCCTTAAAGCTGCCTACACCTCTGAAAATCATACCTTCATTAAACTCCCTTTAATTCAACCACTTGGGTGAGCTATCCGTTTCCCTGACTCACACTGCTGTCCTGACTCACATGTCAGCCTTGTCTCCTACAAAGCCAGCTCATTGTTCCCAAGGCCTAGTAGTACTCTACTTCTTATTGTCCTTTGAATGCACCATGATGTCCATTACTCTGTGTACCCACGTGTGCTCTTTCCTCACCCTGGATTGCTCTAGACTTCTGCTTCTACCAGTCGAACTCCTATTCATCCTACAAGAGTTACTCAAATACCACGTTCTCTATGAAACCTTTCAGAATCCCCCAACATCAAATAATCTGTTATCCTTTCATAGGGTGTTGTTTATTTCTATTACAATGTTCCCCAAACTTTAGCGGTTCAAATGTCACTTTTACAATTTTTATCATATTCTTCTACACCGTGTATGCGTTAGTCTGCATAAACTGTTTCATGCTGCAGTAACAAAAATGTGAGATCTCAGTGGCTTAACAAAACTACACTTTCTTTTGACTCATTCAAAGTCCTCTGTGAATCCTGACTTCTGTCCAGGGAAGAACAGAAGGCAGAGGGGAGAGAATGCTGGAGGGTCTCGCCCTGACAATTAGATGTGTCACCTGGAACATGCCACACTCCACTTTTGTCCACAACCCACCGATGATGACTAGTTACAGGACCCTGCCTGTAACTAGTAAGAGGCAGGGAAGTAAAGTCCTCCCAGGTGGCAGGAAGGATACCAGACTGGATATGGATGAACATTAGGAATCATTGCTACTTATCTATACTAGACTCTGCAAACTTTTTTTTTTTTTAAATCGACTTTCTTTCTTCTTCCTTCCTTCTTTCCTAATACTTACATTTAAACAGGAAACTACGCATCCATTCATGAAAAGCTTCTGTTATATAGTACATGAATTCTATTTCTTTTCAACCACTGTGAAACAAAATCACAACAGTTTCACATGTATGGATTAATTTGATTCTCCTAACAACTCACAAGTGGTAGGTGCTCGTTAGTACCCCCATTATGCAAATGAAGCATGAGAGGCCCAGTATTTTTCAAGGTCACATTAGTATTTAGTAAGCAAGGCAGAACATGAACACTGGCAGCCTGATTCCAGCAAATTCAATTTTCACTTAATCTCCATCACTTGTCTGAGCAACAGTAGGGCTGTTGCTCTCTTTGGATTCCCAGCACTGACCACATTGCCTGGTATGTTCTACGAGCTGAATTCATTTTTGCTTCCTTGCTGAATGATCAAGAATTTCAGTGCCGATATAGCGGTACAGGAATGACACTAGTTATTTTTTTAAGAGGCAGGGGAGGCAATGTTTTTTACTGTTCAAAAAATTTTAACTGAAAATACCAGATTAGTTAAATCCCACAATTGTTCATCCCTTTATGGCACTATATGATCTAAAGAGCTTGTTGAGGTCTATCAATAGACGCCTTGGAAACGAGTTCGAGATGCATGTAGCCTGACACTACTCCCCACATCCTCAGAATGCCAGGTCGCAATGCCCCCAGGCCCAGTAGGTGACTTAGCCCTGTGACATTCACTGCTGCTACTGCTGACAATTTCATTCCATAACTGTGAACCTTAGCTGATTCTTAAGAAGGTTAACTAGATTCTGTGGAACATGACAAGTGCCATAAGACCATGCTACTAACTGTTTGCTTTGTCTAGGCAACACCAAGTGGCCAATGTAATGATCTTTTCGGTTTGTACAAGTGAAGAATAAACATCAGCAAATATTTAATCATTTAGCTTTTTATTAATCTGATGAGGGCAATAATTACACTATTTGACACCATTTGGGGTTTTCTCCTCTTGAGTTACCATAAAGGAAAATAGCGTTAAAATGGTTTTGGGGGGAGAAGAGGCCATGGTGGGGAATAAGGAGGCGTTTAATATTATGCTACGAGCACTGACCGTTACCTCATTTAATCTCAACTACTCTGAGAAACAGCTTGCATTGTCTCCGTTTTAACGAAGAGGAACTGAGCCTCAGAAAGGTTAAGAAACTTGTTCAAGGTCACACGGCTGCAAAGACCAGCGCTCAGGTTTATATTCTCCTCCTACCTCATTTCTGAAAACAACGCGCTACTGTTTCGGTTTTGACTGCTAGCAACAAGGAGGAGCTAAAAAAGTAAAACTGAGATTAAGTTACAAAGTTTCAAATTTCAAAAGGTCTTGCCAGAAGTGCCTTCACTAGCAGTGAACCACAAATACTGTCTTGATTTCTTCCTAATTTTACCACTACATCTTCTTTTTGAGAATCATGGAAGATCCTTCTATTCACTTTTAACAGGAGGCCAAAGCCATCTTTGTTTCCCCTTGAAGTCTTTTCTTTTTTTCCCCTTCGCTTAGGAATTTTAGAGGAAGGCAAAGGACATGTGGGAATAATAATAAAAATACTGGCTAACATTTATTAAGTGCTTACTATGTGCCACAGAATTGGTCACTTAAGCCTCTACTTAGACCAAATAAGATTCATCGACATTTCAAATAAAAGTAATCTTTCTTTTTTTTTTTTTAAACATAAAAGGATATTACGAAGCACTTCACCTAAAACAATTAGGATAAAGCAGAAAAATGAGATTGGGAAGCAGCCAGGAACAGTGTCCATCGCTTGGACTGGTAGTCATAAGAAAGAGTATTATGAGATGTCTACTGCAGAAGTGGGAGGCATGGATGACCTAGCCTGGACTAACAGGATAAGGTGAGAAGTAAGGCTGGAATGGGGCATAAAGGGGGACTGCGGTTTTGAGAAGAAAGGGATAAGACAGAGATTTAATGGGAAGGAAATCCCAAGACCTTAAATGCATATGAAAAGAAATTTTCTCTACTGAGTGATGGTTAAGAGTTTCATGCTAGCCACGAGACTACTAGCAACTGAGTGATACAAAATAAACCTTTCTTTGATCTTAAACAGTGGGATTTGATTCTTCATATGGTTTTATGACTTCTGATAAGAAAGATTATGTTTTCATGTAATCATGTCACAAAGAATTGAAAACGTACAGGCTTTAACAAATGCTCAAAAACCGACAACTAGAGTTCTAATAGATGTTTTGCAAGTAATATACTGCAACCCTATATCAGAGGGCTGGAGGCAGCACATGAAAATAGCAAGGAAGCTTGTCTTCAGAGACACTAGCCAGGGACTGGTAACTAGGCACGTTCTTTAACAGACTCAATATGAGTTTCAATAAATTTAAGAATTGAGAGCCTCAAGTTACAAAACTATGTTTGGTAAAATTAAGTCCTTCAAGAACTAAGCCAAGTTGTGACTCACATAGTACTAAAAGGGATTTTTTCTTGCGGGAGGGGAGTACTGGTGGAGTGGGAGATGGTTGTTCATTTAAAGTATTTGATAAAGCTAATCTTTACGACTACATTGAAGGCTCTTAGAATGTACATAATTAAAGTTATGTTTAGAATCATTAAAACTATTTGCAAACTATATACAATAACTGATATTCTATTTCTCAGGTTAAAAAAAGTGGCTAAAATGAAAAACAAACTTAATTAAAACAAAACCAAAAATGAAACACTAAACCTCAGATAATATCCAAATCAAAAATATTATGATCAGCTATGCCACAAAAGTCCAAAACTGTTTTAAAGGAACACAATTTAGTCATGCCAAGAGAGCCACATCAAATTCCTAGAAAGAGGAGGAGGGCCTCTGCTCCAGACACTGAATTCCATGTTTGGAGAATGTTGGAAGAGTGATCATTTCTTAGTGGTAAATGATATGAAGGCACCAGGTATTATAAAACGGGTCTTTATGATGGATGGCATTAAAATCTTGTTCTTTCATAATTTATTTTTGGCCCCTGTATGGGAAACTCCATTCTCCTGAGTTTCAGGACCTATTCAAGAAATCAGAATTCCATCATGTGGTTGATTAGAAGGAAGCCGATATGTGGAACTTATAACAGTGCTGGAAGAGTTTATAAACATGGTCCGATGAAGCAATTCCAAGATTAGCACAAGGAGGAAGAAGTGGCTGTGACAGGATGAGAGGATTGCAGGGAGGAAACAGTATAACCGAAGCCAGAAGTCAGGCTGTCTGGTCCATGGTGGGACCTCAGAGGACAAACAACAACAACTAGAGATGCTGCCTAAAGAAGAGAAAGGGTGACAATATCCCCTTTTCTCCCATCCTCCAACCCTCCTGTCTCCCATCAGTGATTTCTCTTGACAAAACCCAACCTAAAGCCAGTTGGCAATGGGGCCCGGGAAATACAGTTTTTTGAGGTCAGATCCTGTGATGGAGGAAAAGACAAAGGAAGGTCAAACGGACAAGGACAGACATATCCTCCTCTCCAAAAATGTGTTTTTGCTGCTGCTTCTATTCTGACCCTTCCCCACATGTTTTCTAAATCAAAGTTTTGGTGACAGAGGCTTCATGTTAAGACAACTCAATATTGATATGCAGATAAAGTGAGAATTCTTCTGGAAAATGGTGCCAGAACTCAAATAGGAACCATCAACTACCCTCATAAATGTCTTTCAATACTAAATGTGGAGAAAATCAAATAGTGCTCTGGTGGAAAAGTCTTGGTGAGGATTAGGGCTGAATGGAAAAGATGAATAGTATTTATGTTCTTCGGAATGTCTTCAGGCTTATCCCTTCCGCTGTTTCTTGGGAGTTGGAGTGGATGTGTGAAAATGAGACTCTTCTAAAATGTTTAAAAAACACCATTTTTTAAAAAGAATGAGCACTCACAATATGTCAGCCACGTAAGATAAGTTTGTAAACCTTAGCTCACTTAATATTCAGAATAAATTTTATGAAAAAGCATTCATAGCCCACTTTACAGATGGTAAAACTGAGTCTTAGAGCTGTTAAGTGTCTTTGCCCAAGGTCTTACATCTGGTAAATGCTAAATCCAGAGTACAAATCCAGGTCTTAAAGACTCTACGAAGTGTACATGCTCAACATTTAGCTTTAGTGCTAATGTATATGCAAAATATCAGTAAATTATTATTAGATAGAAGTAAATTTTTAAAAGTATACGTAACCTGTGTGAGCAGAGATTTCATGCTTCTTTTTCATGCTTTACGACAGCCTCAGGTTCCTTATATTTTCATGAAGACTTTGCCTTTTTGAGTCACAGAGGTAAGACTTCGCTGGAGGATCCTCAAATTTTATACTTAAGATTATATATAAAAATCATCTATTTCCCTTAGCAACTAGGACCTATGTTGATAAGAGCCAACAGTCTTCTCCCTTGGATACATATTACCCATTTGAAAGCCTAGATGTATAAATCAGTGGTAATATTTGAGTATATGTAGTTAAATTGAATCCACAGCTTCACTGAAAACAAATTTCCTTTTTATTTAATACTTAATGAAGGCTAGTTTAGTAATAGGTTCCATGGATATAGTAAAAGTAACTACTTGGCTAAAAACAATTTGGCTAAGGATGAGAAAAAAAATGAAACATTATTTTCTTCATACATTGCATTTGTTGAAACTATGTTCTCCTGTACTTCAGGGAAATTAGTGTAAATATTATAAATTCTAAAGGTAAAACTGATATTTCCCAATGGTAGTCTTTCTTAAAGTAGTTCCTTTATTTTTGGTGATGGTCTCCAGTTGAATACATTACAAAATATTCTAGTGCTCCAAATGATATCCATACTAAGATATATAAAGCAACTTCCTGTCTCTGTTAAAATTTCCTTTAGCAAAATCAAGTATTTGAAATGTCTGAAAAACTGATTCTTCTCTGGCTATTCAGTTTTTATTACCATCTTTCCTCCATTCTTTAACACACTTTCAATTATACTTGTAACATTCTCCACTGTGACATATAATAGAAAAGCAATTGGCCTTTCATTTTGTCCTTCCCGCCTTTCTTACCATAGTTTTATGATCACATAATAATTTTAGCTATTATTAACTTGTGTTTTGAATGTATAAACTGATGTTTTGCTTACTCCTTCCCTAGGGTTTGTTCATCTATATTAAACATCTAAATACTTTTAAAACAAGCCTAATAAATCCTTAAAGAAATCAAATTGGAACCAATACAGACAAATCACTTGGAAAATTATGTAGGTGTGGTTCATGTCTAACCTACAGTCATTATGTTAAATCATGATGTCTGGGGCAGCTGGTTGAATTTATATATTAAACATAAATTTTCTAAGTGACACTTTTTCTAATACACTATGATTTTACTTTTCTGAACTTCAAGTCTTATTTCATTAGAATGACTCAAATAACTACACTAGAAACTCACAAAAATTTTAATCAAATTTAAGGTTTATGGAACATGTCACCTAAAAGATGTAAAAGCTCTATTGTTCTCATTTCTTTTTTGTTCCTGCTATTTAAAATCGAAAGACTTATACTTGATAGAAATGGAGAGTAAAGGACTGAATGTGAACATGTTAGAAATCCAAATATGAACAAAACTTTACTTTGTATTCGACTCAAGCGACTAGATCATTTCTTTATTAAACTATTGAGAGAGATTGATTTATTTCAGGATGTGAACAATCTTTCTGTGAATATAGACTAAAATAATTTATATATTTTCTCTTTGAATTATTATTAATTCAGAGGTTAGATTACCTGTATTATTTTCCATGTAATACTTCTGCAAGTGATTGAAACTCAATATGAAAAGGCAATACTGAAGTTGGGAAGCAGTATAATGTAGACGGAGTGGGAGCTGCGGGAAGCATGAAAATATGTGTAACAGGAAGGTCATTACTGTTGTTGTTGTTATTTTACTTATTATTATCATTATGCTTTTTGCTTTTCCAACCGCCTTCTAAGGATGATGCTTTTCAGTGGAGGGCCCTTATTAAGCTCAAGCACCTTCATATGTTTGGCTGTGCAATCCTGAAGCTCAGAATCAGAAGAGATACACTGGTCTGCAGAGTAAAGGGAAAAAGGGGTGAAGAGAAAAAGCGAATGACCTACTTACTGCAAAATGTGACTGCTTCTTATGACTCCAAATTTGCTCTAAATTCTATTAAGCTTCAAAAAAGCTTCTTAGGAGTGAATCTATTGCAGAAACTGATGAGGGGGCTGACTTGTGTGTCTGGACTGGATGTGGGATATAAAGGCAGAGGGAGCCACAAAAACAGTAGTCTCTAAAATGAGAAGAATCGTGCAAAATGCCATGGAATATCAAGGTTTTAAAAATCATATCTTATCTAGAGTCCCTCAAGGAGGAGGACCACAGCTAAGACCTTGGTACTTTCCAAGAGGTCTGGAACTTTATATTGTCAGCATAGCATCCTTTGTGCCTCCTGCATAGTAAGTAATCAATATGTGTATGTTAAATGAATATTCCTCCTTCAGCTCAAACTGTATCCTTAGAGCAAGAAATTTCAAAAGTAACCAGTACCCACTTCTTCCTTTCCCTTCACTTCTTTTCTGTACCCACCAATCTCTGGCATTTCTTCCCTTGCCTTTAGCATATAATGATAGCATCACACCAAATTATCTGGATGAAAAATAAAAAGTTCGGTGAGCCATAGGTTTCATTATAAGCCTAATGAAAATAATAAGAAATGCAGTGGTGCAAGAAACATAAAGTATTTATTGTTATTAATCAAGCATCAACATCGTTCTGTAGACAATGAAACCTATTTCTAATAATTTTCCAGTTCTCCGTCTCCTCTCCTGACGTCAATACTAAAAGGATCAGTCAGGCTGTTCAAAACAGTGGAGATTTAAAGCAATGTAGAAGAAACCATGAAAAGGAAACCAAAATTCCACACCCGCCCACCTGTGTTTCAGCTGCAAAGCTTCCAAGAAGAAAATCAACAGAGAAAAAGAGGCCAACAGAGAGAGAGAGAGAGAGATGGAAAAAGAAGAAAGCTAGTCTATGGAATTGTCGCTTGAATCAGAAATGGAATATCTCCCTGACTCTTTGTTAAAGAGCTGCTGTAAAATTATATTGTTCCCTGGTGCAGTTTCCTTCAATGAATCAGACTGCATAGTCCGAAATGAAATCACCCTGGGAAAAATCAAGATTTAAAGATTTCATCATCTCCCCAGAAAACCACTGACTATCAAGACTGAGCCATTGGTAACTTCCACAAAGATAAAGATTGTTTTACACATTCTCTCTGTCAAATCAGTGGACTTTCTAGACCGTTAGACCATACACCTCTTCAAAATGAATTATAATAAAATTTCCAAGGGAAAGAATATTAACAGTTCAGCAATGCAATTTCTTGGTCCAGATGGGAAACCACTTGAGCTTAAAATGTAATGAATAAGGAAAAAAGATGTAAAACTCTGTGTATTTTATTCAATTCATAGCCCAAATTTTCTGATGTGTGCTTCCTTAAAATGTTTCTAAGTCTAGGGTTTGCTTAAATGGTATATTTTACTAGAACTCTGTGGATGTCCATTAATCCACATGCAAATACACAGAGCAGTGTGAAGTTATTTCTTAAGTCTTCTATGTGGGGACTTCCCTGATGGTGCAGTGGTTAAGAATCTGCCTGCCAGTGCAGGGGACATGGGTTCGATCCCTAGTCCGGAAGATCCCACATGTTGCAGAGCAACTAAGCCCATGCGCCACAACTACTGAGCCTGAATGCCACAACTACTGAAGCCCACATGCCTACAGCCTGTGCTCTACAACAAGAGAAGCCACTGCAATAGAAGCCCGCACACCATAATGAAGAGTAGTCCCCGCTCGCCACAACTAGAGAAAGCCCGCGTGCAGCAACGAAGACCCAACGCAGCCATAAATTAATCAATTAATTAATTTTAAAAAAAATCTTCTATGTGGAAGAAACAGAGCGTGCAGAGTGCCCTATCTGTCCTAAAGAACAAAGCCTCAGCCTGTCAGTACAGCTGGTTATGTAGCTTATCCTTCAAATTCTTCAAGGATGGTGATTTCACAAGCTCTTGATTACTGATTCAATGTTCATTTTGCCTTGTTGTCTATAATTCTTTCCTTATACACTTTAAATGATCATACTTTAGATTGGGTTATTACCCTGAACCCATTCCTTAGGTGGCTGGTAGCCCAGAGGAATCTATTTTGCAGATTGATAAATTGTTTGTCCGTATCCATATCTAGTTTTTCCAAGTGAATGTTAACTTAAAAAAATTTTGGAGATAATGAGATAATTTTAATTCTACAGAAAGTTGCCAAAATAG
>NW_006778543.1:4674329-4749989 GCF_000442215.2 Lipotes vexillifer | reverse complement strand
TAGGGAAAGTTCCCATATATCCTTCACCCCAGTACCCTTTGTGTTAATATCTCATATGGTTTTATGCCATTAGGAAAAACTAATAAATGAAACTTGGTACAAATATATTAACTACAGAATTTATTTTGATTTCACTAGTAACTCCACTAATGTTCTTCTTCTGTTCTATAATATAATCCAGGATTCCACACTACATTTGGTTGCTATGCTTCCATTCTGTGACAGAATTTTAGCCTTATCTTTTACGATCTTGATACATTTGATGAGTACTGGGCAGTTATTTTGTAGAATGGCCCTCAATTTGGGTTGGCCTGTGTTGGTATAATCTTGATTATATTATACTTATGCTCAGGGCATCAGATCTGGGGTACATGATGTTGATATCTGTAACTGGTGATGTTAACCTTGATTGTTTGGTTAAGGTGATTTCAGCCAGGATTCCCTACTATACAGTTACTATTTTTCCCTTGGTAATTACTCAGTATTTGGGGGTGGATAATTTGAGACTGCAAATATTCTGTTTCTGCTTAAATTTTAGCCCACTACTCTTAGCATTCATCAGTGGACCTTGCCTGCAGCAATTATTATTGTGATGTTTTAATAGTGATTTTCTATTTCTCTCATTCTTTCCTCGTCATTAATTCCCATTCTTCTGTAAGAAAGCATAATCTCTTCTTGTTTATTTATTTATTTCAGTATGGACAATTTTATTCTTTGTTATAAACAAATATCACCATTATTAATATTTTCGCTAAAGTTGTTCTTTGTCTACTGGAAGCTCTATCAGGTTGGCCTCTGTGCCCTTTTGACATGCTTCCATCCTTTTATTCTTTCTTTCTTTCATTCCCTCCCCTCCCCTTCCCTCTCTTCCTTCCTCCCTTCATCTTTTCTTTTTGCACTGCCATACTTTCCGTCACTACAAGATGCTCCAGGCAGGCTTGTCTTATTTTCCCTACCCCCAATATGGAGTCAACCAGTTCTCCAAGGAACTCTGATTTCGTTTATTTAAAAAATGTTATTTACAAACCAAGATTTGGATGCTAGGTATAGCTCACTATTCCTGGGGTATTATTAATTCTAGTCCCTCTCAGTGAGTAGAGTTAGGATCACTATTATTATTATTATTAAATCCAAACTATTAAAACAAATCCATAACTCCATATTGTTACCTCCAATTCCAGTCCAAAAACACAGAGACCACTCTAGCCTTCATCCTTTCCTTATGTAACTTTTTGGAGGAGGTCATCAAGAGGATGTGATTGACAGGTGACTCTTGAGCTGTACCTGGGCAATTGGAGGCTCCTTACCCCCTTCCCTGTCCTTGGAATGTATGCTCCACCCGCTAGGAGCCAGTTCAAGCATGCAGCTTTGAGAGAGTAAGGTGCTGTTGGGCCCATCTGGAGAGTATATGTGATTGAACCCTGTTAAGTTCTCTACACAAACTTCGGGTGGCCGTGGAGATCCACTTATCTTGTGGCCACCAAGAAGAAGCCTTGTATGTAAGCTCCCTTGCTTAGTAAACTTGCCACCTACCAATCTGGAGTGGTCTGCCCTGTTCTTTGGTCTTTCCTTGTCCTCCATATAGAGGGGCCAGTTTCGAATTTCACCCAGGGACTCTCAAGGTTGTGAACTTCTTTCTCCAAAAGTGAGTAATCCGTTTTTACTATCAGCAATATATTTACTACTTGTTAAACCCTAGTAAACATATAAACTGGTTTCAGACTTGCTAGCCCATGGCTCTGTGAGAAACAAATTTACCAACTATAATATAGGAATACAGGATTTTCGGACAGTCCTTTTGGTCTTCAGCCTTATATTATCTAATCAAAATGCTCTTTTCCAAAGTAACTTCAGTCAGCTCCATTCTTCCCTATCCTTTTGAGTCTGGCTATGAATTCGTTTTTAATATAGTTAGGTTTATTTGTCAGAATCTGTTCATCTTTCTGCGCTGTACCTATAATTTAACCTATACAGTTAGTTTTTTATTTGGGTAAAGTTCCTTTTTTGTAGCATAGGTTGTCTTCCCTGTTCCCTTTTCCAAGCTGTCATAAGTTCTTACCGGGGCCCGAGGGTGAGGTTGTCTGTTGCTCTTCTACCTGAAGAATCAGCCTTTTATTTCATAAGTGAAGAGTAAGGAGTTTTCTGCCTTTCCTGCATGACTGCTGTTGTCTTCCCCTACTTTTACACTACAATACAAACTTTCTTAGATCTCTTGATATTTCCTGTGAGCGTACTATGAGGTCACGGAGAAGGAGCCTAGAAGAAGGTACGGCCTCCACCAAATTCTGAACGCACTGTTCAGTCAGCCCACTTTTAGCCTTTATCAAATATTAGATGGTATATATTCCAGATAAATATGTGCAAGGGCTTGTCTCTCCTCAGATGTTGGTCTAGTTGTCTGCCACCTCAGCTCTCTGATGGGATCAGCAAGAGTTGTGAATTTGAAGTTAATCTGGCTCTTATACTCATTGTAAAGTTGGGAGTGATGCTGTTCTAGCTTATTACACCCTAGAGCAGAACTGCTCCTTTTATTAAATAATCACACATTAATATACTGCTAGTCAATTTTTCTTTAATTAGAAAAATCATTTCCATTTACTTTGAAATTTAAAACGTACATATTGACATTTGGAAAAAAAAGGAAAGAAAAATAGTTTCAGAAGTTAAATCTCAGTAATTCTTTTCTCCCAGGTGGGAGAAAAGAATCAATTTATTTTGGCTTAATCTGGGTTTAACTGTCATTTAAGTGTAAGGCAGAGTGAGGGGAATACTTGCAACGGTAGAACTAGAGCTGAGAATGAGATGGGGTGATTTTAGAATGAGGGTGAGAGGCTGCAGCTCTGTCATATGAGACCATGACTGAATTCCCAATAGCTTCTCAGTCATGACTATATTGTCCTTAGTAACATGTAATGGCTGGGGATAGGTAAGAAATTTTATTATTCCCAGGTATCCTCTCTTTTTTCTTTAGGGGAGTAAACATTTTCCAGACCATGTGTTCGTTTATTTTTTTTCGAGGAACATTTGTTTTCTATCTAATGGCATGCACTATCTTTAGGGTTGGGAGAACATAGTGAATAGAACTTCCTAAAGCAGCTCAGAGAATAGAATGAAGGGGAATAGACGTGTCAGCTATGTGATAAATGATATAATAGAGCTGTACACAAGATTTAATGTGGGCAGAGGAGTGACATATTATAATGGTTAAGAGAGTGGATGCTGGAGCTCGGCTCAGTAGGTTTCATTTTGGCTCCATCACTTACTATTATATGCCCTGGAGCAAGTTAATGAACCTCCTCTGTCTCCTCCCCTTAATATGAGAATAATAGTAGTGTCACCTGATAGAGATTTATGAACACTCAATGTGTTAATATTGGATTGAACCATATGAAATTGTCAAGGATCACCTTGTTTTGATCTACAAAAATGGCAATTTTATATGGTTGAACCTCATGCCTTAAGTGCTCAGCACAAAGCTAAAAGGTTGTGTAGTGTTTTTAACTGTGTCCTCCCCTTCGGAAAAAAAAAAAAAAAAAAAAAGCCATACTCATTTTGCCTACTGATCTGAAAAAAATATATATATATATATATATATATATATATATATATATATATAAGTTCTAACCCATGGTACCTGTGGATGAGACCTTATTTGGAAATAGGGTCTTTGCAGATATAATCAAGTTAAGATGAGGTCATACTGGATTAGCATCAGCCCTAAATTAAATGACTGGTGTCTTTACAATAAGAGAAAGGAGAGGGAGACATGGATACAGAGACACAGAGGAGACACACAGGGAGTAAGGCTATGTGAAAAACGGAGGCAGAGATTGAAACGATGCATCTGTAAACCTAGGAACATCAAGGACTGCCAGCAACCACCGAAAGCTACAAGGAAGCAGGAAATGATTTTTCTCTAGAGCTTTTAGAGGGAGTATGATGATGCTAACACCTAATTCAAATTCCTAGACTCCAGAAGTTTGAGAGAATAAACTTCTGTTGTCTTAAGCCATCAAGTTTATGGTAATTTATTGCATAGCCTTAGGAAACTAATACAGGTAGAAATTGCTCAGTAAATGTTATCTATAGTTCATCATTGAAACACAGAGGGGAAATCATTCATTTCGTCAGAGGAAGAGCTGCTAAAGACTTTAGTGGTCATCATTCAAAAAGAAGAGGGAAAGGTCATTCCAGATGAGGAAATGTCATAAACAAATGTATCAAGAAATATATGTCTATTTCTACACAAATATTTTTGGAAGGTGCAAGAGGATTAAAGAAAGGTGATTTTATTTTATTTTTTATTAGCCATCAATTTTATACACATCACTGTATACATGTCAAGCCCCATCGCCCAATTCATCCCACCCCCCCACCCCCCCACCCCCCGAGAAAGGTGATTTTAGACACGAATGGTCTTTGATGGTCTTCTTATGCTATGCTAGAAATACAGTTTCTGTGCTATTGACAATAAAGTTTCAGAGTCATTTTTAAATATGAGAGTTACGTGATGTAACCAATATTTTATAAATAGAACTCTGGCAGCAGTATGTGCCCTTGATGAGGGAGGGGAAGACTTCAGAAGGCTACTGAAATTGTCGTGGCTTAGGATTGTACGGTCCCAGAAGAACAGGCAAAGAAGAAGATAAAAAAAACTATTTCAGGTGTAGAATTTATATAATGACAGGCTATTTGGAGTGACTTAGACGAATAAAACTATGATTATTTCCAGATTTCTGGTTTAGGATATGTGTAGATTGAAGGAACATTTACAAAGAGATGGAATTTAAAAGAAAGAATTTCTTTAGTGAGAACAATTAGAGAAAAACTGAAGTTGAGGAAAATATCCAGGTGAAAATTATCTATAGCATTTGGACATGTGGATCTGAATATTTGGGGAGAGGTTTTTATTGGAGTTACAAACTTCAGAGTTATTAGGTTTTAGATAGGAGCTGAAGAATGCACGGTAAATGTGCTGATCCACAATTGTGCAGAAGGAAAAAAGACAGTTGAGTGGAAAAAGAGGGAAACTATCATGAGGACTGAAAAGTAGGAATAAAAAAATTATAGCCTAAGGATGGGAAGATAATGGAATGCTAAAACCCAGAAAAGAAATTTCAAGGGGACGATTATGTGAAATTCTATAAAGTGGTTGTATCAGTCAGGATAGGCTGAATTCATTGCAGCTCTATTTACAATAGCCCGGAGATAGAAACAACCTAAGTGTCCATCATCAGATGAATGGATAAAGAAGATGTGGCACATGTATACAATGGAATATTACTCAGCCGTAAAAAGAAACGAAATTGAGCTATTTGTAATGAGGTGGATGGACCTAGAGTCTGTCATACAGAGTGAAGTGAGTCAGAGAGAGACAAATACCGTATGCTAACACATATATATGGAATTTAAGAAAAAAAATGTCATGAAGAACCTAGGGGTGAAACAGGAATAAAGACACAGACTTACTAGAGAATGGACTTGAGGATATGGGGAGGGGGAAGGGTAAACTGTGACAAACCGAGAGAGAGGCATGGACATATATACACTACCAAACGTAAGGTAGATAGCTAGTGGGAAGCAGCCACATAGCACAGGGAGATCAGCTCGGTGCTTTGTGACCGCCTGGAGGGGTGGGATAGGGAGGGTGGGAGGGAGGGAGACGCAAGCGGGAAGAGATATGGGAACTAGAGTCTGTCATACAGAGTGAAGTAAGTCAGAAAGAGAGAGACAAATACCGTATGCTAACACATATATATGGAATTTAAGAAAAAAAATGTCATGAAGAACCTAGGGGTGAAACAGGAATAAAGACACAGACTTACTAGAGAATGGACTTGAGGATATGGGGAGGGGGAAGGGTAAACTGTGACAAAGCGAGAGAGAGGCATGGACATATATACACTACCAAACGTAAGGTAGATAGCTAGTGGGAAGCAGCCACATAGCACAGGGAGATCAGCTCGGTGCTTTGTGACCGCCTGGAGGGGTGGGATAGGGAGGGTGGGAGGGAGGGAGACGCAAGCGGGAAGAGATATGGGAACATATGTATATATATAATTGATTCATTTTGTTGTGAAGCTGAAACTAACATACCATTGTAAAGCAATTATACTCCAATAAAGATGTTAAAAAAAACCAAAAAACTTCCACATATAGTGACACTCACATTTCATTGACCAAGTCACACCTCAGTATCTAACATGGCAATGCCAAACCAAGAGGATGGCAAAGAACAATTTTACGATGTGCCAAGAAGAAGAAACACAACAGTTTTGTAAAAGTCCTAAAGAAGGGGACTTGAGGAGGGGAAAAATAGATTTGGAAGAGTTACTCTAGGAAGTCAGAAGCATTGGTGATGGGATATAAACAAATGAATTGCTCAATGAGACTGAAGGGTGCCATGAGATGGGGAACATCCATTTCTAGTGTACCAGGGCAATACGTTTTATGGGATTCTCTCTACCATTTTCAGTGGCTCTGTCAGAGGAAGAAATGAAACAGGAAGTTGGCTTGACACAGGTTTGTAATTGATCCAGAAGGTCAGTCAGTGAGGGAAGTATGTCTGCCTGTGAGAGAATAGTTGACAGAATTGACCACAAGTTCTAGTGTGGTTGGAGAAGAAAATAAGGATATGATGGGACAGATAAACTTGAAAAATAGGGAGAAACCAAGGAAATAGAGATCATGGCAGCTCTGTGGATGTTAAGAGGTTGTGACAGATCAAGAAAGAGGCAAAATTTTTATAGTTTTGGTAGTTTGAGAGGTGGGCTATTGAAGTGCTCTGCCAAAGGCAAATGAAAGAATTCAAAAGTAAATTAAAGGAATTAAAGGAAATAAAAAACTATGTGGCTAGTTTCCTAAGATTTCTTGACTCTACTTGAGAATCTCCCCTTTCTCAGACCTTGGATTTAGTGTCCTTCTAGCGTTGTGTAGTCAACTGTACCATTAGACTTTAGTGAAAATCAATGTACCTCAATGAGCAGAGTCCAGGCATTGGAACAAAAGCCATTTGAGTTTGCATCTTGCTCTAACATTTATTACTAAATTAGCTTGAACAAGTTAGCTTACCACTCTGACCTCTTGTATAAAACCCCTTGTATTTTTCATGTATAAGTGGTGATCCAGTCAACAAACACATATTAATTATTCATTTAATAATATGTATTTATAGATTGTCTACCATGTGCCAGGCATTCAACTTAGCCTGGAATATAGCGAGCTTGCAAATACAACAACTTTGCCTTTATCACTGAAGGCCTAGCTAAAAACTGAATCTTTGGGTCTCTGATCATACACAGTGCGGCAAATAGTCCTCTTTTTTTTGCTTGAAGAATCCCTATTACTTTTAGGCAGCTATGACCCCAGACTCAAAAGCTCAATTATGATTGATCTCAATCAATACTGTCAATTTAGTTTCCTTTTGTCAGTTTTTGATCCAAAGATGAGTACGTGGTCCAATTAGATGTAATAGGTATCAGCTAGAGGGCTTCTAGGAAAAAAAATTTCCTGATTAAAAGAAAAAGCCAGCACGAAATGGGCTTCTTTTTTCCTCCCATACCCTTTCTTCAGCTGAGCTTCTGTCATGTGAGAATATGTTGCTAGAGCTACCTCAGTTATTTTGAAACCATGAGGGAAAAGCTAAAAAAAGTACTAGCTGACCTTTTTTATATTATTGAGTGGTTGGACTAAACGTGTACATCCAGATTTCAGGCAATGTGAAACAATTAAGTGCTTTTGGTATTTACATCATTTCAAGTTAGAAATTCTGAAACACAGTCAAACACATGTGAAAGGATTCACTCAGAATGAACAAGCGCTTCCTCTGTCTTCCTTCAGTGTCTTATAATTTATTTAGCTACTACTTAACTTGCCTTTAGCATCATGTGTATATATGTGTGTGTTCTTTGCTAGCTAAACTGTAAACTTTCTTTAACCATTATTTCTTTGCTTTTTTTTTTTCACAACAAAAAGCAGTTTCTTTCAGTCAGGAGTCTCTCCCATCTCATAAAATAACCCCTCATCCAGCCAGACCTATAATTCCAGACAGCAGAAATTTTCTGGATTACTCAATTTTCCTCTCGTCCACATGCAATCCATCTGCAAGACCTGTCAGTTATCTCTGAAATGTGCCTAAAATCTATTTCCATTGTAACCCAGTCCAAACCATCGTGATCTCTGGCCTTGGTTATGGGCAGTAGACTACTAACAACTGGTAGCTTTCAACCATCCCCCACTCCCCCTCCAAATCTTTCCCCAAAAGGCAGTCAGAATGACTTTTGAAATTGTAAATTAAATTATATAACACCCCCCTCCTAAAAACCCCCTGATGGATTCCCATTGTGTTTAAAATAAAATGCAAAATGCTTGCCTCAGGTACAAGGCTCTAATATTGTGGTCCCCGACTCCCCCTCTCATTTACCACATTCTATACCCTCCAGTCAGAGCAGCCTCCTTTTTGTTCCTCAGACCCACAGAGCTTTCTTTCTGTCACAGTGAGTTTGAACTTGCTCTTCCTTCTGTCTGAAACACTGTCCCCAATGGCTCCTCATTATAAGGTTTTAGCTCAAGTGGCACCTTTTCAGAAAGTTGTCCCTTGATCACTGATCCATCCATGTATAAGGGGGATTCCCCGATTCCTGTCTTCTCTCAGCATCACTTTACCTTCTTTATTTCCTTTATAGCTCAAGATGCTGATGATCTAACATTAGCTTGTTTCTTTTGTTTGGCATTTTTATTGCTTGTTGTTTATCTCTCACCCAAGTAGAATGTAAGCTCCTTGAGATCAAGGACTTTTCCTGCCTGGTTCATAATACTGAATCCCAGCACTTAAAACAGTACATAATAACTGCTTACTAAATATTAGTTGAATGAGTAAAACTTTGTGTACTCTTTTTCCTCCTTATCCACTCCAATGCTCAACATAGAGCTACTCAGTAAATATACAATTGTTCAATATATTTTGGAAACTTTATATGAAAAGCTTTGCATAAGGCACTGTAGAAATACTGGTAAAGAAGAAAGAAAACTGAAATTCTGTTTTCCTTCCAGTTGTGCTTCAAAATATTCAGGAAAATTCTTTACCTACTCTCTACGAGCTGAAGGACCTTTATTTCTGCTGATTTCCAAGGTGTGAATGTAGTTCAAATCCAGAACAGCCTTAATTTTTATACTTAAAATGCTTGTACTTCCTTTTTTTCAATGTCAAATGAACCACTACATTTTCAACACTTGATGATCCTTATTATCTTGAAATATTCTGCAATTAACAAAAATATTTAGACAACATGCATTTGTAGAATCATAAACTATTCTCTGTTTTAAAATGAAATATTGCCTAAGGCTAGTTCTTACCAGGAGTCTGTGCTTCCACATTACATATGCATTAATAGTTTGTCTGAACTTGACAACAATTTTTAATTTTTCCTTGGCAATGCAAGTGTTTCTCTTACATTCATGAATCTCAATGATCTCTTCTGGTTGCTGATCTCAAGTCCACAGCCTCTCATCTCTTTTTAGCACTGCTTTTTGTTACAACTTCTGTTAACTCCTTACTTCCAAGAGTTGTTTCCTTTCAGTAACTTCTCTTCTCTGCTGGATGTGGAACCAGCAATGGCACTGATTTGCCTTCAAATAACCCAGCAATTGAAATATGACTATAAATAATAAGAGAGAACTCAAGGAACATACAAAATGGGAAGCAATCTCATTTTATTATTTTTACTCCTCAGATTTAGTATTATTTACAGCTGAGCACATAGGAAAAAAGTGACTACACAGAATCAAAAGTTTTAGCTATAAGTCAATTCAAAGGATTCTTGAAGAGTCAATTTAAGATGATTTATATTGAAGGGTAGAGAGATATTTGGATTATACATAAAACAAAGAAATTACGTATAATAGAAAAATAAAAAAGATAGCATATTTATAGAGATAATGAGTATTGAAAAATGGCAGAAGTATCATGTAAAAAAATCACAGCTCTCCAAGAAAGTATCAGGGCAGATACCGAGCACATTAGTTGTTCTGAAGATTTGCAAATAAAAGGGAAAGTTGGAAAGCTACACACCTAGGCATAAGATATAGCAGTCTCAAAGGCAAGCGTAAGCTTCACAGACAGTGAGCAAAAGCGTTTGGAAGACAGGAGGGAAGCTTATCAAGAACTTGAGCAATGCCAGAAGTTAGGTAAGTTAGTCTGACAATGACATTGAGTATAAACAAGTTTCAGATAGTTGTAGAGGGTGGTTATTCAAAGAGAATAAAGCAATTACATATTTTTTCCAAAATAAATAACAGAGTTGTAGGAAAAGTAGCAGAGTAGGATGTTAGAGTTGGATTCAGTTTGGAGTTTTACTAGTAGACTCCTATTCATCCTTCAAGACCCAGCTCAAATATGTCAAGTCTCCTTTGAAATTTTATGAAGGATTGGACTGTTGCTCCAGAATCTTTAATCATATATCTGTTACAGAATTTACATCCTTGGATTCTTCATGTGACTTTGCAGTCCTTGTCACTAGTGTGGGTGGGGTGTATTTCATTGGCCCATCAATGTTGAGCTTGGCCGTTAGACTTCCTTTGGTCAATGAAATGTCAATGGGTGAATGGGACGTGAGCAGCATCTTTAAACATACATGTGCAATTGTCCTCTTGCATGGCTGTGATTTGCTGTGAGAAGAGAACACCTCAGTAATTACTCCCCTTCAGCCAGGTGTACAAATGAAGATACTTGGGGCAGACTTGATCCTGACAGGAAGCTTGGAGTCCAGCCTGGCCCAGACATGGCAAGCCGAGACCAGCTGAACCACAGTTGACTTGCACAACTACGAGCATGAAGATGAATGTTTGCTGTTGTAGGCCACTAAAATTTTGAAATTGTTTGTTATGTGGCAAAATTTATCACTTCACCATTTTTAAACATTCTTACATACAGAATTTTCTGTTCCCTGTAATGTGCTCCTGCTGTACTGTGAATCTGTATCTATTATAGTATCTCTCAACTGGTAAACTCTGTGCTCAAACATCTGTCTCTCCTAAAAAGCTATAAGCAACTCTACTATAAATGCTTATCATATTGGTGTTTTTATTTCACTGCCCTCAAACTAACCGGCCCAAAGCACACAATTGTGTGTTTGTAATGGAGCTGCTTTCTACATGTGAATATTCAAAGGGAAGCTATAAAACATATTTGTAAGACAAATCCAATCTGAGAAGTTTTGAAGCATCCATACCTTACCCATTACATACGATTTTAGTTTAAGCTTTTTATTCTCCATTTTTTTTTTTTTGCGGTACGCGGGCCTCTCACTGTTGGGGCCTCTCCCGTTGCGGAGCACAGGCTCCAGACGCGCAGGCTCAGCGGCCATGGCTCACGGGGCCCAGCCGCTCCGCAGCATGTGGGATCCTCCCAGACCGGGGCACGAACCCGTGTCCCCTGCATCGGCAGGCGGACTCTCAACCACTGCGCCACCAGGGAAGCCCTATTCTCCATTTTAAAGGCAGAAAAATAAAACACGGAAAAGAATTAAATAAACTATGTGGTATCACAAAAAAATATTTGCCTGGCATTCATAAAGTTAGGACTGTCACTTTAAATGCTGTCAATCCTATCTCATTTTCATTTATTGGAGCCTATTAAAAAGCTAACAGTTACTCTACTCTGGCTCTACTTTTGCATAACATATTTTTATGTTGCTGAGTAAATTCTATTTAGACATTAGCTTTGGCTCACATGAAGTATTTTTGAATAGATAAAAAGGTGCGAAACCAATTCCCAACTCAGAGGCTTAAATTACCCACACAACTGAATAGCTGTGGATGTAAATACATGTTAGGATGAAAATGTGGCATTTATCTATACCGTTTAGGAAACCAATTTTATACTGAGTCCTGAATGTAGGGTTAGAAAATTACAATAAAATTTGATTTATACCAAAGTGAATAAACTGAAAGTCACAAAACTCTTAAGCCCCAAACTGTCAAGTAGCTTTAAATAGGAGTCCATTAGGCTATTGGCTATGACTCCTGTTTTCTTAGCATACTAAGACAATACAGTATTTATTTACATAAGACAGTTTAAATACACTATCCAATGAGGTGCCCCTACTTTTTGTTAAATGGGAGCGGACACTGGGCTATATCCAGATCTCCCCTTTAGAACTAAGGACTTTTCCTCTGGAAGTTGCCTTCAATTGAACTGGACATCCTTGTTCAAGATCACACCCCCCATCTCTGTGGCACCCTGAATTCAGTGACTGGCTGATGCTGGCATATAAAACTGGACTCAACCCCAAACTGGGACAACTCTAAAGAGCTATTTCAGCTTAGATTTCCAGTAGAGTCAGTTGGGCATCTCCATTGAGCTTGCATCAGAGCCCAAATTCTCCCACTGCCCAGGGGTGCTGTCTTTACTCCCCCGTAGCTGCTGCCCAAGAACATGACTTAATAAACTTCCTTCACGCTAATCTCTATCTAGGTGTCTCTTTTCTGGGAAACTGGATTACAATACAAACCATGCCTAATAAATGCAACTCAACAACATTAACTGAACTGAACTGAACAGACTTCAATTAAACTAGGAGTTAGGAAAGACACAAAGATAAAATGGTCGTCTTGCCCTTTAAGAGCTTATAGTTCCACAGGCACCAATCCCCTCCACCAGGAAACCTACACAACTCATTGAACCAACCTTAGCCACTGGGGACAGACACCAAAAACAACGGAAACTATGAACATGCAGCCTGTGAAAAGGAGACCCCAAACACAGTAAGTTAAGCAAAATGAGAAGACAGAGAAGCAGATGAAGGACCAAAGCAAAAACCCACCAGACCTAACAAATGAAGAGGAAATGGGCAGTCTAACTGAAAAAGAATTCAGAATAATGATAGTAAAGATGATCCAAAATCTTGCAAATAGAATGGAGAAAATACAAGAAACGTTTAACAAGGAACTAGAAGAACTAAACAGAAAACAAACAGCGATGAACACCACAATAAACGAAATTAACAATTCTCTACAGGGGATCAATAGCACAATAACTGAGGCAGAAGAACAGATAAGTGACCTGGAAGATAAAATAGTGGAAATAACTACTGCACCGCAGAATAAAGAAAAAAGAATGAAATGAATTGAGGACAGTCTCAGAGACCTCTGGGACAACATTAAATGCACCAACATTCGAATTATAGGGGTCCCAGAAGAAGAAGAGAAAAAGAAAGGGACTGAGAAAATATCTGAAGAGATTATAGTTGAAAACTTCCCTAATATGGGAAAGGAAATACTTAAGTCCAGGAAGGAGAAACATGCCAAGACACATATTAAACAAACTATCAAAAATTAAAGAAAAGAACAAATATTAAAAGCAGCAAAGGATGGGCTTCCCTGGTGGTGCAGTGGTTGAGAATCTGCCTGCTAATGCAGGGGACATGGGTTCGAGCCCTGGTCTGGGAAGATCCCACATGCCGCAGAGCGACTGGGCCCGTGAGCCACAACTACTGAGCCTGCGCATCTGGAGCCTGTGCTCCGCAAAAAGAGAGGCCATGACAGTGACAGGCCTGCGCACCGCAATGAAGAGTGGCCCCCGCTCGCCGCAACTAGAGAAAGCCCTCGCACAGAAACGAAGACCCAACACAGCCAAAAATAAATATAAATAAATAAATTAAAAAAAAAAAAAAGCAGCAAAGGAAAAACAACAAATAACCATAAGGTTAACAGCTGATCTTTCAGCAGAAACTCTGCAAGCCAGAAGGGAGTGGCACAACATATTTAAAGGATAAAGGAGAAAAACCTACAACCAAGATTACTCTACCCAGTAAGAATCTCATTCAGATTTGATGGAGAAATTAAAAACTTTACAGACAAGCAAAAGCTGACAGAATTCAGCACCACCAAACCACCTTTACAACAAATGCTAAAGGAACTTCTCTAGGCAGGAAACACGAGAGAAGGAAAAGACCTACAATAATAAACCCAAAACAATTAAGAAAATGGTAATAGGAACATACATATCGATAATTACCTTAAATGTAAATGGATTAAATGCTCCAACCAAAAGACACAGACTGGCTGAATGGATAAAAAAACAAGACCTGTATATATACTGTCTACAAGACACCCAGTTCAGACCTAGGGACACATACAGACGGAAAGTAAGGGGACGGAAGAAGACATTCCATGCAAATGGAAATCAAAAGAAAGCTCGGGGCTTCCCTGGTGGCGAAGTGGTTGAGAGTCCGCCTGCGAGAAAGCTGGAGTAGCAATTCTCATATCAGACAAAATAGACTTTAAAATAAAGACTATTAGAAGAGACAAAGAAGGACACTACATAATGATCAAGGGATCGATCCAAGAAGAAGATATAACAATTGTAAATATTTATGCACCCAACATAGGAGCACCTCAATACATAAGGCAAAAACTAGCAGCCATAAAAGGGGAAATCGACAGTAACACAATCATACTAGGGGACTTTAACACCCCACTTTCACCAATGGACAGATCATCCAAAATGAAAATAAATAAGGAAACACAAGCTTTAAATGATACATTAAACAAGATGGACTTAATTGATATATATAGGACATTCCATCCAAAAACAACAGAATACACATTCTTCTCAAGTGCTCATGGAACATTCTCCAGGATAGGTCATATCTTGGGTCACAAATCAAGCTTTGGTAAATTTAAGAAAATTGAAATCGTATCAAGTATCTTTTCCGACCACAGTGCGATGAGACTAGATATCAATTACAGGAAAAAAATCTGTAAGAAATACAAACACATGGAGGCTAAACAACACAATACTTAATAACCAAGAGATCACTTCAGAAATCAAAGAGGAAATCAGAAAATACCTAGAAACAAATGACAATGAAAACACAACAACCCAAAACCTGTGGGATGCAGTGAAAGCAGTTCTAAGAGGGAAGTTTATAGCAATACAATCTTACCTTAAGAAACAAGAAACATCTCAGGTAAACAACCTAACCTTATACCTAAAGCAATTAGAGAAAAGAAGAACAAAGAAAAAAACCCGAAAGTGAGGAGAAGGAAAGAAATCATAAAGATCAGATCAGAAATAAATGAAAAAGAAATGAATGAAACGATAGCAAAGTTCAATAAAACTAAAAGCTGGTTCTTTGAGAAAAACAAAATTGATAAACCATTAGCCAGACTCATCAAGAAAAAAAGGGAGAAGACTCAAATCAATAGAATTAGAAATGGAAAAGGAGAAGTAACAACTGGCACTGCAGAAATACAAAGGATCATGGGAGATTACTACAAGCAACTATATGCCAATAAAATGGACAACCTGGAAGAAACTGACAAATTCTTAGAAAAGCACAACTTTCAAGACTGAACCAGGAAGAAATAGAAACTACAAACAGACCAATCACAAGCACTGAAATTGAAACTGTGATTAAAAATCTTCCAACAAACAAAAGCCCAGGACCAGATGGCTTCACAGGTGAATTCTAGCAAACATTTAGAGAAGAGTTAACACCTATCCTTCTCAAACTCTTCCAAAATATGGCAGAGGGAGGAACACTCCCAAACTCATTCTAAAAGGCCACCATCACTCTGAGACCAAAACCAGACAAAGATGGCACAAAGAAAGAAAACTACAGGCCAATATCACTGATGAACATAGATGCAAAAATCCTCAACAAAATACTAGCAAACAATCCAACAGCACATTAAAAGGATCATACACTATGATCAAGTGGGGTTTATCCCAGGAATGCAAGGATTCTTCACTATATGCAAATCAATCAACGTGATTCACCATATTAACCAACTGAAGGAGAAAAATCATATGATCTTCTCAATAGATGCAGAGAAAGCTTTCAACAAAATTCAACACCCATTTATGACAAAAACCCTCCAGAAAGTAGGCATAGAGGGAACTTACCTCAACATAATAAAGGCCATATACAACAAAACCACAGGCAACATTGTCCTCAATGCTGAAAAACTGAAACTATTTTCACTAAGATCAGGAATAAGACAAGGTTGCCCACTCTCACCACTCTTATTCAACATAGTTTTGGAAGTTTTAGCCACAGCAATCAGAGAAGAAGAAGAAATGAAAGGAATCCAAATTGGAAATGAAGAAGCAAAGCTGTCACTGTTTGCAGATGACATGATACTATACATAGAGAATCCTAAAGATGCTACCAGAAAACTATTAGAGCTAATCAATGGATTTGGTAAAGTAGCAGGATACAAATTCAATGCACAGAAATCTCTTGCATTCCTATACACAAATGATGAAAAATCTGAAAGTGAAATTAAGAAAACAGTCCCATTTACCACTGCAACAAAAAGAATAAAATATCTAGGAATAAACCTACCTAAGGAGACAAAAGACCTGTATGCAGAAAATTATAAGACATTGATGAAAGAAATTACAGATGATACAAATAGATGGAGAGATATACCATGTTCTTGGATTGGAAGAATCAACATTGTGAAAATGACTCTACTACCCAAAGCAATCTACAGATTCAATGCAATCCCTATTAAACTACCACTGGCATTGTTCACAGAACTAGAACAAAAAATTTCACAATTTGTATGGAAACACAAAAGACCCCGAATAGCCAAAGCAATCTTGAGGACGAAAAACGGAGCTGGAGAAGTCAGGCCCCCGGACTTCAGACTATACTACGAAGCTACAGTAATCAAGACAGTATGGTACTGGCACAAAAACAGAAAGACAGATCAATGGAACAGGATAGAAAGCCCAGAGATAAAGCCACGCACATATGGTCACCTTATCTTTGATAAAGGTGGCAAGAATATAAAGTCGAGAAAAGACAGCCTCTTTAATAAGTGGTGCTGGGAAAACTCGACAGCTACATGTAAAAGAATGAAATTAGAACACTCCCTAACACCAAACACAAAAATAAACTCAAAATGGATTAAAGACCTAAATGTAAGGCCAGACACCATCAAACTCTTAGAGGAAAACATAGGCAGAACACTCTATGACATACATCACAGCAAGATCCTTTTTGACCCACCTCCCCGAGAAAAGGAAATAAAAACAAAAATAAACAAATGGGAGCTAATGAAACTTAAAAGCTTTTGCACAGCGAAGGAAACGAGCAAAGGAAACAGCGAAGGAAAGAAGATGAAAAGACAACCCTCAGACTTGGAGAAAATATTTGCAAATGAAGCAACTGACAAAGGATTAATCTCCAAAACATACAAGCAACTCATGCAGCTCAATATCAAAAAAACAAACAACCCAATCCAAAAATGGGCAGAAGACTTAAATAAACATTTCTCCAAATAAGATATAGATTGCCAAAAAACAAGTGAAAGAATGCTCAACATCATTAATCATTAGAGAAATACAAATCAAAACTACAATGAGATATCATCTCACACTGGTCAGAATGGCCATCATCAAAAAATCTACAAACAGGGCTTCCCTGGGGGCGCAGTGGTTGAGAGTCCACCTGCCGATACAGGGGACACGGGTTCGTGCCTCAGTCCGGGAACATCCCACCCGCCGCGGAGCAGCTAGGCTCCAGAGCCTGTGCTCCGCAACGGGAGAGCCCACAACAGTGAGAGGCCCGCGTCCAGCAAAAAAAAAAAAAAAATCTACAAACAATAAATGCTGGAGATGGTGTGGAGAAAAGGGAACCCCCTTACACTGTTGGTGGGAATGTAAACTGATACAGTCACTATGGAGAACAGTATGGAGTTTCCTTAAAAAACTACAAATAGAACTACCATATGACCCAGCAATCCCACTACTGGGCATATACCCTAAGAAAACCATAATTCAAAAAGAGTCATGTACCACAATGTTCACTGCAGCTCTAGTTACAATAGCCAGGACATGGCAGCAACCTAAGTGTCCATCGACAGATGAATGGATAAAGATGTGGCACATATATACAATGGAATATTACTCAGCCATAAAAAGGAACGAAACTGAGCTATTTGTAGTGAGGTGGAGGAACCTAGAGTCTGTCATACAGAGTGAAGTCAGAAAGAGAGAAACAAATACCGTATGCTAACACATATGTATGGAATCTAAAAAAATTTAAAAATTTTAAAACAATAAGGAAAAAAAGTGGCCAGAAGAACCTAGGGGCAAGGTAGGAATTAAGTTGCAGACCTACTAGAGAATGGAGCTGAAGATATGGAGAGGGGGAAGGGTAAGCTGGGACGAAGTGAGAGAGTGGCATGGACATATATACACTACCAAATGTAAAATAGATAGCCAGTGGGAAGCAGCCGCATAGCAGAGGGAGATCAGGTCAGTGCTTTGTGACCACCTAGAGGGGTGGGATAGGGAGGGTGAGAGGGAGGGAGACGCAAGAGGGAAGGGATATGGGGACATATGTATATGTATAACTGATTCACTTTGTTATAAAGCAGAAACTGACACACCATTGTAAAGCAGTTATACTCTAATAAAGATGTTAAAAAAAGAAAAGGAATACTTATAGTAGAATAAAATATTAATTGTTTAAATGAAATGCAAAAATAAATAAATAAATAAAAGAGCTTATAGTTCCAATGAAGATACAGAGACTTAAACCCGTAAGCATCACAAGATGAGCCTAGAGCTGGAACAGTTACTGTCTGTTGGATATGGGGCATTTATTAGACATCCAAATGGAGATAATTGGGTAGTCAGTTGGATGTGCAAGAATGGATTTCAATAGAGAAGATGCTGGGAGATGCAAATGTGGAAATTGTCATCAAATAGATGATCTTTAAAGCTCTAAGACCAGATGAGAGTACCAGGACAGTGAATGTAGGAGAGGAGGGGACCAGTGCTCAAGTTTGGTACATCTCTGATATTTAAGAGGTCAGGGAGCCAGAGGATAATCTGGACTGCAGTAGAGCATTAAGCAAAAGGGAAAGAAAACTGAGAGCATATGGTGGTCTATAAAGCAAGTAAAGAGAGAATTTGGAAGAAGATCTTTTTTATTTACTTTTTTAAGATAGGAGAATTGGGAACGGTTCAGTAGAGACCAAAGGGTAATGATGTCAGAAAGGAAGGTGAGAATTGCTACAGTGCTTCCCATGAGTAGGCAAGAGGGTTTAAGATCTGACACACAAGTGGAATGACTAGATTTAGATGAGAATATGCATAATTCACCTCTGATGATAACACAGGAAGGCAGATCTAGGGATATAAGGCTCGTAGGCGGGAAATGTGATGAAGGAATTTGTGAAAGTCCCTCTCCTTAGTTCTTTCAGTTTTTTAGTCATCAGCTGAGCCTCAGTTTCCCCATATGCAAAACTAAGATATAAGATTTAGAATATTTCTGTGATTCTGTAACTGGGTAGTACACACTCAAAAAGATTCAAGAGCTGACTATCAACTCTGCATATTTGATTTGTAGAAGAGAACTTATAAAGCATAGCTATTACTATCATTATATTCTCAGAAAATGAAAAATGCCCCATGTTTTGTTATATTTGGCTAGCATGACAGCCCCACGGTTTCTGGCACATTTATGATTTCTACAGGAACAAGTGCAGAAACTGTCTTGGAGACTGACATAGCCCATCTGCTTTAAAATAGCTTGTGTTATAAAATGCCATATTTTCTCCTAACATTCTCTTACACTGAAGCAGATTAAAAAGTTAGTATTATTAAGAAACCATCTTTTGAAGTAAACACCTATATAGGATCATGAAAAGCTTTCTTGAAACAGAAGTAGTGTGATTGTAGAAAGTTGGTTAGTTCAAGTTTTCTCTCCTACTGTAGGATCATTAGTGTTTGACTAATGATGCATACCTATTTTACCTTTAATAATGAGCGAAAAAGGTAATTTATAGTAACACAAGAAAACAGAAAAAGAATACAACTTCTGTTCTAAGGGGACATGCTTTTCATTTCAAAATGCTGGTTTTCCAGACCAAGGCTCCGATTAGGTTCTGAAGCAACTAGAGACGAATATAAGGGATTTTCAAAAATCATTATACAGGTACAGTGTCTGAGAGAGAAAAATGCTGCTGTAAAATCTAGTGGGTTTCTGTTATTGTTTACATTTTGCTATTTGGTGTTTTTAATCTTTCAGGTAAAAAGACCTCACGCCTTCTATGCAGATGAACTGTCTGCATTTCAATTTAAAGTAATGGTGTGAGCAATTTCACTCCATTTCTTTCAGCTCCAATATGTTCATAGTGCCTGTGTTAATGTCTACCAACAAAACACGAAAGGAACAAAGGCTTCTAATTTGTATAATGGGCTTGAGTGAGACGGTCGCTTTCACCTCATGGATGAACACACTAAGCGATTAAAAATTTTTACAACCCAGAAACATACAGTAAGTCAACATCCCACGCCACTCTCAAGCAAATACACTGAAGGGAAGCAAAATCCTTTTCATTATGGACAGTGTCCTGTCAATATGCAGTTACTAGGGAAATTCATTCATGCTGTGTATTTGCTATATCAATAGGTCACATATTTCTATGTTACTGAGTCTGAATATCTTTTTATATGAATATAAGAAAACAAAAGCACAGTAAAGTCGATACTTCTAATCTTTCAAAACCAATTTCTGATACTTCTATAAATAATATCAATTGAGTCTGCTCAGGTTAAATCTTACCATGAAGCTTATGAAAGGAGCTAAGTAGTTTAAATGCCTGCAGTTGGGTAGAGCCGTGTATAGAGATTCATACAGCGTAATCTGCTAAAGCATTTTAGTAAGTAAGCATTGGATAGAGTTTTCAGTTAATTCAAAGATTAACACTCCAATGTGTATTCTGGCAGATAAATACAAATTAGATAGATGACTGCCCATATTATCTTTCGATCTCACTGTATTTCTCCCATGAAGATCAGTTAGCTATTTGAATTCATAGTATATTTGTCTTTGTTCCTTTTTATCAAAAGTATGTCCTACTTCCTGATTTGGAAATTGAAGCATGCATCGTAAATTACCTTAAGCAGGAAGATTCAAAGTTTGCTGCAGATAATTTCAACCACCACCTAAAACATGCAAGTGTATCTGAATACAATAACCAAAAAAATGGTACTCACTTGAAAGCTGGTCCAGGTAAATACTTCTTTCAATGACCTTCATGCTAACCAGATCGTGTTTCCAAATGTATTCTTTGTTTGATAAATGTAACACACAGGACAAACATTTGCTCATCTTATTAAATAATTTGTATCTTTATGAATGCACACACAAAGATATAAAAAGGAAAGTACCATCTAAGTCCACTGTCTTAAATTGCATGGTTAAATCAGATTCCTTTGGGCATGCCTATCTAAAACCAATACAGTCCCTTAAATTCTTAGGACAGAATTTGCTTTACGTGGAAATAGGCAATCTTATAAATTGCTGGCAGTGGTGTTTCCATATGATGTCAATTACTTTTTCAAAACAATTGAAAAAATTTAGTGAGTATGTTAAACTATTTCTACACTCAACTGATATATTACTTCATTTTCAGATTCATTCATTCATTCATTCAACCAATATTTACTGAGTGATTATTATTCCAAACGGTTGAAGATAGAGTAGAACGAAATAGATCAAGTCTGGCCTCATGGAGTTTACACGAAAGAAGACTGGAGGAAAGTTTAAATCAAAGTTATTTATGATTGCAATTGACATTAACAAAAATACTAAGTTAATGTATAAACAGTAAGGAAGAACTACCACCAGAATCACAAATCAACCTCTTGTGTACACTAACATATAAAACCAATGATTTGTTTAATTAGTACATTCTACTTTTATGTACATGGGAATATTTGCTGAATCAGGTTTCCTTTTTAAATATAAAAGTATTTTTTTTACAATAAAATATAAAAAGAACCCTTAAAATTCAATAATAAATAAACACACAGCCCAGAGGAAAAATGGCAGCAAGATATTTGAACACACATTTCACCAAAGAAGATACACAGATGGCAAATAAGCATAGGAAAAGATGCTCGATATCATTTGTCATTAGAAATGCAAATGTAAACAACAATGAGATAACACTACACACCTATTAGAATGGCTGAAATCTAAGAAAAGGCGACTATACTGATTGCTGGTGAGGAGGTGGAACGACAAGAACTCTCATTCATTGCTGTTAGGCATGTAAAATGGTACAGCAACTTCGGAAGACACAGCAGTTTTTTACGAAGCTGAACATAGTCTTACTGTACAATCTGGCAGCTGAAATCCTCGGTATTTATCCAAGTGATTTGAAACTTATATACACACAAAAATCAGCATGCGAATGTTTAGAGCAGCCTTATTCGTAATCACCAAACACTGGAAACAACCAAGATGTCCTTGGACAGGTGAATGGCTGAACAAATTGTACACCCTGACAATGTAATCTTTTTCTGTGACAAGAAAGGGATGAGCTATCAAGTCATTCAAAAATATGGATAAATCTTAAATGTATATTGCTAAGTGAAAGAAGCCAGTCTAAAAAGCCCTCATATCACATACTTCTTTATGACATTGTAGAAAGGGCAAAAGTACAGATATCAGTGGTTGCAAGGCATTCAGCGAGTAGGAAGAGAGTTGAACACGTAAAGCACAAGGAATTTTTTTTAAGGCAATAAAACCGTTCTGTATGAAACTTATCCACTGGTCAAAATCTATAGAACTTTAACAGCACAAGGAGTGAAGCTTAATATATGACGTTCAAAAAACATAATTTAGGAGGTTGAGCAGTGGGGGGATAAGGAGATACAAAACATAGAATGCAGAATGTGACAAAATAAGCAAACTTTATTACAAATGTATGAAGTAACTTTGAAGGGGGTGATGGGAAAATGGCCTGACGTTAGTGATGCTAGAAATGAGTGGAGTAAAACTAAAAGCAAAGGAACTGTATATAATCACTCTACTCTAGCTGATAAAGTTGTGTCCTAATGGGGTATGGGTTAAAAATTCTGAAAACACTACATATGTATATTTGAGATGAACCATTAAATGTATGGATGACAGACTCGGGGAGGCCAGGTTTTTCACCATTGGGGTGGGAAGTTAGAGAAAAAGCAATGGGAGAATGCTAGAATGATCCATTTGGTAATGGATTAGAGTTGGAGACATCAGTGAGAAACACATTTAACTTAATATATATACAGATGGCTGCATAGAGAATATGTACAGATGTGTGTATATACACAGGTTAACAGACACCCATATATTTTGTTGCTCTCAGTTGAGAGGGCCTTGTACCAAGAATATCTCAGTAGCAAGGAGCACACCTATGGCTCAGATCTTGGTTTCTAATACCATTCTCAAATAAGAGGAACCAGGCATCCTTGGAAAAATAGCTGCTTCTAGGACTGATATAGGAAATATTCAAGATAAGCCTGCAGTATTTATACTACCAGAAACTAAGGAAGTACTCCAAAAAAATTGTTTTTTAATTGATAGAGCTATGTCAAAGGGACTTTGGAGCCTTCCAAAAGAGTTCCCAATGGCCAAAGCTGGAATAATTTGAGCAAAGAGATAAATAAAATGATATTGGATTGTAACTCAGAGTATAAAAGAAATAACCATGAGTCCATAATGATACGAGTAGTTCACTGAACAAGGAGAATAGACAAATACCCCTTATAGAATAATTCCAAATAATTTATGTAGATACCCCACCCTTAAGAAGGTAGAATAGGACTTGCTCCTTCTTGTGTGTGAGCTGCACATAGTGACTTCTTTCCAAAGAGTAAAATACGGAAAAGAGGAAAAAGAATAACTTTAAAATGGAGACATCAGACAAGTAGTATCTCAGCCAGGTGACCAAGATTAATATCAACAGTGTTAAGTCAGGTTGATAATATGTACCACTGATACGATCTGATGAGAATGGCACTTGACCTGTGTGGTTTTTCTCCCCAAATCCCATAACTCCAGTTCGGTCATAAAGAAAACATCAGACCAATTCCAAAAGAGGGTGTCCTACAAAATACCTGATCAGTACTTGTCAAAACTGTCAAGGTCATCAAAAACAAAGAAAGTCTGAGTAACTGTCACAGCCAACAGGAACCTAAGAATACATGATAAATAAATATGATGTAATATTCTGGATAGGATCCTGGTACCAAAAAAAAAAGACATTAGGTAAAAGCTACGGAGATCATAGTAAAGTATGGTCTTCAGTTAACAATAATGTAAAAAACTTTTTCCACTTAATTTCAACAGACTCCTCTCTACCCTTCCCAGTATTATCACTCTTATGTTCAGGGAACACAAACAGCTGTATAATCACAGATATCAGAACTCCCAGGGAACTGAGATTTCTCAGGAAACTGATTATTCTGCAGCGGATGAAGTCTTAGTAAAATAAGATTCCCCACCTTTTCAAGCAGTACACACTCAACCTGATTTAATCTTTCCTTGATGACTCAAGGTCTCTAGGAAGAGCAATTGTTGGATGATTTACAGGGATTTTTTTTTTTTTTTAGGGCCAATTGTCCTAACTCCAAGTACTTCTAAAACAGAGGCAGCATCCTTTTTTGAAAAAAGCATTTACACATATATTCTTTTTTTTTTTTTTTTTTTTTTTTTTTTTTTTTTTTTTTTTTTTTTTTTTTTTTGCGGTCCGCGGGCCTCTCACTGTTGTGGCCTCTCTCATTGCAGAGCACAGGCTCCGGACGCGCAGGCTCAGCGGCCGTGGCTCACGGGCCCAGCCGCTCCGCGGCATGTAGGATCTTCCTGGACCAGGGCACGAGCCCGTGTCCCCTGCATCGGCAGGCGGATTCTCAACCACTGCGCCACCAGGGAAGCCCTACACATATATTCTTTTTGGTGAGCATTACATTTGATGTGTCCCTAGATCACCATGGTCTCTTCTGGTTTTCTATTACAGTTCCTTCTCACTTTTTAGTCTGGCTCTGGATATAACTATCTGGCCTGACCTGAGAATTACTACCACGTTGCATCTTATAACTGTTCCTCACCTCTACATGTTGCAGACATGGCAAGGGACATAATATCTCAGACCTTTGGGATACCACTATGGGAGCCTTGGTAACTCCTGAGCCCTATTTGTCATTTATTAAACTGCATGTTATTTATTTTCCATACTTTAATTTCAGAACAAAATAAACAAAAACAAAAAAAAACACTTTACAAAACATCCAAACCCGATATCAAATGTGGGAAGTTACAGGGCTTGAGGCCCTTGTATCCTGCCTTAGACAGAAAGACAGAAATTAAACCACTAGACATCAGCAGGGGGAATCAGGCAGGTCAGGGCCACTGGGGCTACTGCTGGGGGGAGCCATGGGAATGCTTATGAGAAAGGCATTTCTTGATGACTTTATATAAAATAATGTCCCCTAATAACTGTCTAGCCCTTCTGATTTATTTTCTGTAGCACTTATTACAGCTGGATTTACATGCTTATGTGTTTACGTGTTTACGGTTTATCTTCCCCATTTGAATGAAGTTCAACAAAGGCAGGCACCATGACTTTCTAGTTCCCTGCTCTAAACCCCATGCTTACAATAGTCCTAGTTAATGAATATTTGTTAAATAAATGAAGATTGAACTTTCTAGGGTCACAGTGTTCCTGTGTGTTTCTAAAAAAATTTTGGAAGTCTCTTTGCTTTGTCTAACCAACTTCCTCCACACTCACAGAAGTTACAATAACCACTGATGAATTAGATTTCAGTAAACACTGGTTGATGGTCTGTGATGATCTCAGATAAGGAACTATCTGAACTATGTGTATGTACTTTATGACATCAATGTTGACCACTCAAATGCCTTAAAAATTTCTCGGCCACATTCTGGAGGTTTTATGTGAAGTTGCTGAATTGTTATGCTATGAATTGCAGAAGAGTGACTGTTACTTTAATTTAATCCCCCCCCAAAACATGCACAGTACAGGAAGTATTCTTGGAAGAAAAAAATACAATCAATTCCAAAGACAAATATATGCTAATTTAAAAATTAAGTATTCTTTAAAAAAAAATCACATATTTGTGTCCCTCTTCTGTAGACTGTAATCAAGAGAGGATTAGATTAATATTGACAAATGTCACTAATTCTATTTCCCCCAAGCATTTTCAGATCATAAGTAATATGCCCATATCCATGGGAACGACAAGACAACAGATTTTTCTTGAGGCCACGTTGCCCCTATAAAAATAATTTTAACAGGCTAAACTGTCACTCAGTTTAAATAGTGCAAACTGCATTTCCTCTTGGCAAAAGCAATATTTTCATTAATAGCCAAGACTGATCATTGTAAATTAATTTTACCTTTTTATACAATACTGTGCAACTCAAGGTAGTATCACAAGGTCAGAATGAATGTAAAACCCATCTTTATTCAAAATACATTAACAAAGACAGTAGGAACATTCTGTGCATAGCCCAACAATGAAACACACCAAAATGTCAGAACTGCTTTAATTATATGAGAGTACCAATTGCTCTTAACACAAATCAAATGTGTACACAAAAGAAATAAAACCACTTTTAGCTTCTTCACACACCTACTTATCTCACAGAATTTAAATCTTCAAGGGGCTTAAACTCCTAATTTTATTCCCCTCTTTTCCTTGGCACTCTAGGTTTAAAGGCTGTTTTTCTCACATCTTTCCTTTTGGAAAGGCCCTCATTTGGCTATTCTCATGAATGTTACTCCATTCTCATGAAAGTGGGTCATATAAACACAGAATGTTTCCTTAGCTGAATTCCTTCCGGTTCTATTGTCTCTTTCTATTTATAATGGAAAAACAACAATAAAAAAAAATCAACCGTGCCCAGGCAGCATTCTCTTTTACTTTAGCTTCTCAGTCCCTCCTGTGGAGATGAATGACCCAAGATGGCAGTGTGCCTCTTGGTTAATTACTTACAGGAGTCGTCTTCTCATACTCAGATTCAGAACGTGGGTCTGATGAAGTCAAAGGATGTTTATAAGTACGTCGCCATTCTCAATTCCAGTTCATGCACCTAAGGAAGGGAGAAAAGGAGAAGACATGATCATACAGAAATACACGTCAGCACAAAACCATGAAATACACATATAACAAAGATTAATATCTGAGTTAGAAACGGGCCGAGGTAGAATCAACTGGCTAAGCATTTTAAGGCCTAGTTATTCAGAAGCCAGATACACCAGAAATACATCCACACGTGGAAAAACTCCTACAGAACACCTACTGAACGCTGGCAGAAGACCTCAGACCTCCCAAAAGGCAAGAAACCCCCCACATACCTGGGTAGGGCAAAAGAAAAAAGAATAAACAGAGACAAAAGGATAGGGACGGGACCTGCACCAGTGGGAGGGAGCTGTGAAGGAGGAAAGGTTTCCACATACTAGGAAGCCCCTTTGTGGGCGACTTCTGGTGGCGCAGGGGGAAAGCTTCAGAGTCGCGGAGGAGAGCGCAGCCACAGGGGTGCAGGCGGCAAAGCACAGAGATTCCCGCACAGAGGATCGGTGCCGACCGGCACTCACCAGCCCGAGAGGCTTGTCTGCTTAACGGCCGGGGCGGGCGGGGCTGGGAGCTGAGGCTCGGGCTCTGGTCGGAGCGCTGGGAGAGGACTGGGGTTGGCTGCCTGAACACAGCCTGCAGGGGGTTAGTGCGCCACGGCTGGCCGGGAGGGAGTCCCGGGAAAAGTCTGGACCTGCCGAAGAGGCAAGAGACTTTTTCTTCCCTCTTTGTTTCCTGGTGCGCGAGGAGAGGGGATTAAGAGCGCTGCTTAAAGGAGCGCCAGAGACGGGCGCGAGCCGCGGCTAAAAGTGCGGACCCCAGAGACAGGCATGGGACGGACGCTAAGGCTGCTGCTGCCGCCACCAAGAAGCCTGTGTGTGAGCACAGGTCACTATCCACACCCCCCTTCCGGGGAGTCTGTGCAGCCCGCCACTGCCAGGGTCCCAGGATCCAGGGACAACTTCCCAGGGAGAACACACGGCGGGCCTCAGGCTGGTGCAACATCATGCCGGCCTCTGCCGCTGCAGCCCCGCCCCGCACTCCGTGCCCCTCCCTCCCCCTGGACTGAGTGAGCCAGAGCCCCCGAGTCAGCGGCTCCTTTAACCCCGTCCTGTCTGAGCAAAGAACAGACGCCCTCTGGCGACCTACACGCAGAGGCAGGGCCAAATCCAAAGCTGAACCCCGAGAACTGTGAGAACAAAGAAGAGAAAGGGAAATCCCTCTCAGCAGCCTCAGAAGCAGCGGATTAAAGCTCCACAATCAACCTGATGTACCCTGCATCTGTGGAATACATGAATACACAATGAATCATCCCAAATTGAGGAGGTGGACTTTGAGAGCAAGATTTATGATTTTTTCCCCCTTTTCCTCTTTTTGTGAGTATGTGTATGTGTATGCTTCTGTGTGAGATTTTGTCTGTATAGCTTTGCTTCCACCATTTGTCCTAGGGTTCTATCCCTCCTTTTTTTGTTGTTGTTGTTGTTCTTTTTAATTTTTTTCTTAATAATTATTTTTAATAATTTTATTTTACTTTATCTTCTTTCTTTCTTTCTTTCTTCCTTCCTTTCTTTCTTTCTTTCTTTCTTTCCTTCCTTCCTTCCTTCCTTTAGACAACGAATCATCCCAAATTGAGGAGGTGTACTTTGAGAGCAAGATTGATTATTTTTTCCCATTTTCCTCTTTCTCTGAGTGTGCATGTGTATGCTTCTGTGTGAGATTATATCTGTATAGCTTTGCTTCCACCATTTGTCCGAGGGTTCTATCCGTCCATTTTTTTGTTTTTTTCTTAATAATTATTTTTTTATTTTAATAACTTTATGATATTTTATCTTAATCTTCTTTCTTTCTTTCTTTCCTTCCTTCCTTCCCTCCTTCCTTCCTCCCTCCCTCTCTCTCTTTTTCTTTCTTTCTTTCTTTCCTATTTCCTCCTACTTCTACTAATTCTCTCTACTTTCTCTCCCTTTTATTCTGAGCCGAGTGGATGAAAGGCTCTTGCTGCTCCAGCCAGGAGTCAGGACTCTGCCTCTGAGGTGGGAGAGCCAACTTCAGAACACTCGTCAAGAAGAGACCTCCCAGCCCCACATAATATCAAACGGCGAAAATCTCCCAGAGATCTCCATCTCAACACCAGCACCCAGCTTCACTCAACGACCAGCAAGCTACAGTGCTGGACAACCTATGCCAACCATATAGCAAAACAGGAACACAACCCCACCCACTAGCAGAGAGGCTGCCTAAAATCATAATAAGTCCACAGACACCCCAAAACACACCACCAGACGTGGACCTGCCCACTAGAGAGACAAGATCTAGCCTCATACACCACAACACAGCCACTAGTCCCCTCCACCAGGAAGCCTACACAACCCACTGAACCAACCTTAGCCACTGGGGACAGACACCAAAAACAATGGGAACTACGAACCTGCAGCCTGCAAAAAGGAGACCCCAAACACAGTAAGATAAGCAAAATGAGAAGACAGAAAAACACACAGCAGATGAAGCAGCAAGGTAAAAACCCACCAGACCAAACAAGTGAGGTGGAAAAAGGCAGTCTACCTGAAAAAGAATTCAGAATAATAAGAGTAAAGATGATCCAAAATCTTGGAAATAGAATGGAGAAAATACAAGAGACATTTAACAAGGACCTAGAAGAACTAAAGATGAAACAAACAACGATGAACAATACAATAAATGAAATGAAAAATACTCTAGATGGGATCAATAGCAGAATAACTGAGGCAGAAGAACGGATAAGTGACCTGGAAGATAAAAGAGTGGAAATAACTACTGCAGAGCAGAATAAAGAAAAAAGAATGAAAAGAACTGAGGACAGTCTCAGAGACCTCTGGGACAACACTAAATACACCAACATTCGAATTATAAGGGTTCCAAAAGAAGAGAAAAATAAAGGGACTGAGAAAATATTTGAAGAGACTATAGTTGAAAACTTCCCTAATATGGGAAAGGAAATAGTTAATCAAGTCGCGGAGCACAGAGAGAGAGTCCCATACAGGATAAATTCAAGGAGAAATACGCCAAGACACATATTAATCAAACTGTCAAAAACTAAATACAAAGAAAGCATATTAAAAGCAGCAAGGGAAAAACAACAAATAACACACAAGGGAATCCCCATAAGGTTAACAGCTGATCTCTCAGCAGAAACTCTACAAGCCAGAAGGGAGTGGCAGGACATACTGAAAGTGATGAAGGAGAAAAACCTGCAACCAAGATTACTCTACCCAGCAAGGATCTCATTCAGATTTGATGGAGAAATTAAAACCTTTACAGACAAGCAAAAGCTGAGAGAGTTCAGCACCACCAAACCAGCTTTACAACAAATGCTAAAGGAACTTCTCTAGACAAAAACACAAGAGAAGGAAAAGTCCTATAATAACGAACCCAAAACAATTTAGAAAATGGGAATAGGAACATACATATCGATAATTACCTTAAATGTAAATGGACTAAATGCTCCCACCAAAAGACACAGATTGGCTGAATGGATACAAAAACAAGACCCATATATATGCTGTCTACAAGAGACCCACTTCAGACCTAGAGACACATACAGACTGAAAGTAAGGGGATGGAAAAAGATATTTCATGCAAATGGAAACCAAAAGAAAGCTGGAGTAGCAATTCTCATATCAGACAAAATAGACTTTAAAATAAAGACTATTAGAAGAGACAAAGAAGGACACTACATAATGATCAAGGGATCGATCCAAGAAGAAGATATAACAATTGTAAATATTTATGCACCCAACATACGACCACCTCAATACATAAGGCAAATACTAACAGCCATAAAAGTGGAGACTGACAGTAACACATTCATAGTAGGGGACTTTAACACCCCACTTTCACCAATGGACAGATCATCCAAAATGAAAATAAATAAGGGAACACAAGCTTTAAATGATACATTAAACAAGATGGACTTAATTGATATTTATAGGACATTCCATCCAAAAACAACAGAATACACATTTTTCTCAAGTGCTCATGGAACATTCTCTAGGATAGATCATATCTTGGGTCACAAATCAAGCCTTGGTAAATTTAAGAAAACTGAAATTGTATCAAGTATCTTTTCCGACCACAACGCCATGAGACTAGATATCAATTACAGGAAAAGATCTGTAATAGATACAAACACATGGAGACTAAACAATACACTACTTAATAACGAAATGATCACTGAAGAAATCAAAGAGGAAGTCAAAAAATACCTAGAAACAAATGACAATGGAGACACGGCGACTCAAAATCGATGGGATGCAGCAAAAGCAGTTCTAAGAGGGAAGTTTACAGCAATACAATCCTATCTGAAGAAACAGGAAACATCTCAAATAAACAACCTAACCTTGCACCTAAGGCAATTAGAGAAAGAAGAACAAAAAACCCCCAGAGTTAGCAGAAGGAAAGAAATCATAAAAATCAAATCAGAAATAAATGAAAAAGAAATGAAGGAAAGATAGCAAAGATCAATAAAACTAAAATCTGGTTCTTTGAGAAGATAAACAAAATTGATCAACCATTAGCCAGACTCATCAAGAAAAAAAGGGAGAAGACTCAAATCAATAGAATTAGACATGAAACAGGAGAAGTAACAACTGACACTGCAGAAATACAGAGGATCATGAGAGATGACTACAAGCAACTCTATGCCAATAAAATGGACAACCTGGAAGAAATGGACAAATTCTTAGAAATGCACAACCTGCCAAGACTGAATCAGGAAGAAATAGAAAATATGAACAGACCATTCACAAGCACTGAAATTGAAACTGTGATTAAATATCTTCCAACAGGACTTCCCTGGTGGCGCAGTGGTTGAGAGTCCACCTGCTGATGCAGGGGGCATGGGTTTGTGCCCCGGTCCGGAAAGATCCCACATGCTGCGGAACGGCTGGGTCTGTGAGCCATGGCCGCTGAGCCTGCGCGTCCGGAGCCTGTGCTCTCCAACGGGAGAGGCCACAACAGTGAGAGGCCCGCATACCGCTACAAAAAAATTTCCAACAAACAACAGCCCAGGACCAGATGGTTTCACAGGCAAAATCTATCAAACATTTAGAGAAGAGCTAACACCTATCCTTCTCAAACTCTTCCAAAATATAGCAGAGGGAGGAACACTCCCAAACTCATTCTACGAGGCCACCATCACCTTGATACCAAAACCAGACAAGGATGTCACAAAGAAAGAAAACTACAGGCCAATATCACTGATGAACATAGATGCAAAAATCCTCAACAAAATACTAGCAAACAGAATCCAACAGCACATTAAAAGGATCATACACCATGATCAAGTGGGGTTTATTCCAGGAATGCAAGGATTCTTCAATATACGCAAATCTATCAATGTGATTAACCATATTAACAAATTGAAGGAGAAAAACCATATGATCATCTCAATAGATGCAGAGAAAGCTTTTGACAAAATTCAACACCCATTTATGATAAAAACCCTGCAGAAAGTAGGCATAGAGGGAACTTTCCTCAACATAATAAAGGCCATATATGACAAACCCACAGCCAACATCACTCGCAATGGTGAAAAACTGAAAGCATTTCCACTAATATCAGGAACAAGACAAAGTTGCCCACTCTCACCACTCTTATTCAACATAGTTTTGGAAGTTTTAGCCACAGCAATCAGAGAAGAAAAGGAAATAAAAGGAATCCAAATCGGAAAAGAAGAAGTAAAGCTGTCACTGTTTGCAGATGACATGATACTATACATAGAGAATCCTAAAGATGCTACCAGAAAACTACTAGGGCTAATCAATGAATTTGGTAAAGTAGCAGGATACAAAATTAGTGCACAGAAATCTCTGGCATTCCTATACAATAATGAGGAAAAATCTGAAAGTGGAATCAAGAAAACACTCCCATTTACCATTGCAACAAAAAGAATAAAATATCTAGGAATAAACCTACCTAAGGAGACAAAAGACCTGTACGCAGAAAATTATAAGACACTGATGAAAGAAATTACAGATGATACAAATAGATGGAGAGATATACCATGTTCTTGGATTGGAAGAATCAACATTGTGAAAATGACTCTACTACCCAAAGCAATCTACAGATTCAATGCAATCCCTATCAAACTACCACTGGTATTTTTCACAGAACTAGAACCAAAAATTTCACAATTTGTATGGAAACACAAAAGACCCCAAATAGCCAAAGCAATCTTGAGGACGAAAAACGGAGCTGGAGGAATCAGGCTCCCTGACTTCAGACTATACTACAAAGCTACGGTAATCAAGGCAGTATGGTACTGGCACAAAAACAGATAGATCAATGGAACAGGATAGAAAGCCACGCACATAGGGTCACCTTATCTTTGATAAAGGAGGCAGGAATATACAGTGGAGAAAGGACAGCCTCTTCAATAGGTGGTGCTGGGAAAACTGGACAGCTGCATGTAAAAGTATGAGATTAGATCACTCCCTAACACCATACACAAAAATAAGCTCAAAATGGATTAAACACCTAAATGTAAGGTCAGAAACTATCAAACTCTTAGAGGAAAACATAGGCAGAACACTCTATGACATAAATCACAGCAAGATCCTTTCTGACCCACCTCCCAGAGAAACGGAAATAAAAACAAAAATAAGCAAATGGGACCTAATGAGACTTAAAAGCTTTAGCACAGTGAAGGAAACCAGCGAAGGAAACCAGCGAAGGAAACAGCGAAGGAAACAAGATGAAACAGACAACCCTCAGACTGGGAGAAAATATTTGCAAATGAAGCAACTGACAAAGGATTAATCTCCAAAATTTATAAGCAGCTCATGCAGCTCAATAACAAAAAAACAAACAACCCAATCCAAAAATGGGCAGAAGACCTAAACAGACATTTCTCCAAAGAAGATATACAGACTGCCAACAAACACATGAAAGAATGCTCAAGAATGCTCAATTTCATTAGTCATCAGATAAATGCAAATCAAAACTACAATGAGGTATCATCTCACACCAGTAAGAATGGCCATCAGCAAAAAATCTAGAAACAATAAATGCTGGAGAGGGTGTGGAGAAAAGGGAACCCTCTTGCACTGTTGGTGGGAATGTAAATTGATACAGCCACTGTGGAGAACAGTATGGAGGTTCCTTAAAAAACTACAAATAGAACTACCATATGACCCAGCAATCCCACTACTGGGCATATACCCTGAGAAAACCATAATTCAAAAAGAGTCATGTACCAAAATGTTCATTGCAGCTCTATTTACAATAGCCCGGAGATGGAAACAACCTAAGTGTCCATCGACAGATGAATGGATAAACAAGATGTGGCAAATATATATACAATGGGATATTACTCAGCCATAAAAAGAAATGAAATTGAGCTATTTGTAATGAGGTTGATAGACCTAGAGTCTGTCATACAGAGTGAAGTAAGTCAGAAAGAGAAAGACAAATACCGTATGCTAACACATATATATGGAATTTAAGAAAAAAAAAAATGTCATGAAGAACCTAGGGGTAAGACAGGAATAAAGACACAGACCTACTAGAGAATGGACTTGAGGATATGGGGAGGGGGAAGGGCAAGCTGTGACAAACCGAGAGAGAGGCATGGACATATATACACTAACAAACATGAGGTAGATAGCTAGTGGGAAGCAGCCGCATAGCACAGGGAGATCAGCTCGGTGCTTTGTGACCGCCTGGAGGGGTGGGATAGGGAGGGTGGGAGGGAGGGAGACGTAAGAGGGAAGAGATATGGGAACATATGTATATGTATAACTGATTCACTCTGTTATAAAGCAGAAACTAACACACCATTGTAAAGCAATTTTACTCCAATAAAGATGTAAAAAAATTAAAAAATAAATTAAAAGATTATCTGAAGCAGAACAACTCTGAGAGAATTTACTTTTATTTAGGATTTGCTGCCCACTTCACAGAAGTAGTTTACTATACATACAAATTTATGATATGCTGCTATGGTATTGAGATTCAGCTGCTCAGAGAGGGACTGTGATTTGTAGCCTCCCTCTCCTCTTGTATCGAGGTGTGGTCATATCACTATTTCTCAGCAATGAAGTGTGTGCAGAAGTAATATGGATCTCTTCCGGGTCAGGGGGTTTAAGAAGCAGGTGGACCTTCCATTCACTGCCTGTTTACAAAAGATGGTAAGGTCCTAAGGGATAGTGGAATTACAATAAGGTTGGCCCAGGAACCCCCTGAACTACCATGTGAAAAACCGGCAGCCAACCAGGAACACCCTCACTGAATCATTACTTGAAGGAAAAATATACTTCTCCTGCTTTAAGCTACTGCAACTTGGGGGTTTATTTCTTATAACTGCCAGTACTAACCTAATACATGCTTTTTACCATATAGTTTAGGATTTCATTCCTGGTTCAAATCGCACCCTTTCTGTTACACCATGTTCAAGTCTCTGTTCTTCAAAGAAGAGTTATCTGATGGTTCCAACTTCTACTGATTTTTCCTTTCCCTGATTTCCCCTGTACTGTCTATCCTATATCCCAATGGTCGTCAAACCTGGAAAGATATTGAAATCATCTTGCTAAATTTTTACAAAAAACACTTAAGCATCACTTGACCTCATGATTTAGATTCTCTGATGATACAACCTGTGAATATGCATTTTTAAAAGCTCTCAAGATGATGCTGATATACACTCAGATTTGGAAACTTCTGGCATAGAAAAATTCTAAAGGTTTTCATATTTCATTGTTCTTTTCATTATTGCTTGGAATAGTCACCTATTTTAAATGAATAAATCTTCATCCTTTTTCCCATTTGTGCACAGATACAAGGAGTTGCCCATGTGTGAAGCAACTCCATGTCAAATCAGTACTTGCAAAACTCTTGAGGATGACCACCTGCCTCTGCAATGCACCTCTCATAGGACCCCCAAATGTGAATTTCACATTTATCGCCTTTTAAGAAAATTATCTTATACATACCTTCAACTTTGTTGATAAATGGCAAATATCTAAAACAATTTTATTAATTGGAAGATGGATTGAACTTATTCTCATGCTTTCATATTTGTCTTTTTCTAGTAAGTGATAATCTCCTGAAAGACAGGGTTCTGCCTTAAGAATACTAATTTAATTTGTGTCCCCTCAGACTTCCCAAGTTTACGGCGGGTAAAGGAGTCATGAGTCTATTCTCCTCACTTGTTAACATAAAGCATTCAGCTTCATGCAAAGTCTCACCCATTAATTTCTGGAATTCCCTAGGGATATCTGTCATGCCGTTATGTTGTGTGTTTCTCTGAGAATTTGAAGTACCAAAGTATTTAGAGGCTGAAGAAAGAACCTCCTCTTGGGCACAATAGTGGCATTATTTTTCATTCTACTATATTATGAAGACCTTCATGGAAACAGCTCTTCCCATAAGCTAAGGCTACAGCTCCCAGAGGTAGACCAGAAGACCAATAGTTGATAGCTATCTTATAGTCCTCTCTATTTTCCCTCCCATAGGCAATGAACTCCCTCCTTCTAGATCCTTTGTCTTTTATGGTCAAAACCACATACATAAACTCCTCTCTGGCTGCTTAACAACAGAAAAAAGATGTGAGAGACACCAACGTTGCACCAACAGAATGTTAATAAGTAGTTAAATTTACATTCATATTGTTAATGCCAGTGATCTTAGTCCTGTGTCTCTGAGTTATTCACATAATGAACTATTTTTTAAAATGGCACAAGACTAGACTGGATTTCTATAATACAGATATGGGTTTAATTTTATAAATTATTTTACTTTTCTATTAAATATGAATAGAATACCATTCACAAATCCAATCCTTGAATTTCTCTACTGGGGATAACTCATATACAACATATGTGTACACTCTTAGGGACAGGCATAATAAGGTTACATTTATTTTTTATTACCTTCAAGTGGGCTATGCCTTTAAAGTTATCCTTAAAATATTAATAATTTGATATTTTAATACCAGAGCTTCAATTTTTCTTTGTTCTATGTCCAAATGAGTTTCATTCCATACTGAATTTCTTTGGAGCGTTTCATATGTTCACTAGCCTTATATTCATTTTCATCAGCTCTATAAGGCTTGAGATATTTTAAGCTGCAATGACTGAAATTTAGTTTAAAATTAAGTTAGTTGGTTTTCCATTATGAGGCCCAGGGTCTCCCAAAGGCAAATAATGGTGAAGTTGGCTTCCTTTTCTAAGTTAACATGCCTGGTAGTGATTTAACTTGTTTTCATAAATAACTTCTCTTTTAGGGAAAATATTCTTGTTTCATCAGGCAAAAATAGGCTAAAACAGAAACCATAATTTTTTCCCAAGATCATAAAAGGAGAGGATAAATTCTAGGCTTCTGTTTACTAGTTCCTCATCATACGATCTTAGTAGGCTATGTTATATGGGTGATGACATAAATATCACAGTTATTTGCTTTTATTCAACTAGGAAACGGACCTTGGTTGAATGAAGGAGTCTTCCCTGGTCAGAAACACCATTCTAACAAATGTCATCTTAAATACTATGGGCTCCTTCGTATGATATGGACATTTCCTGACATGTGGCCAAACATTTCAATTCCCCCATCTCTCATATTTACTATGGTTGTTGGAGTCAGGTCTAATCTTAATAAAAGTGTAGAGCCCCTGTCACACTGTCAGTTACAAGATCCTCAATACGTACTGGTTATTATCTCCTATCTCCACAATGTAAGACAGTAATCACACAATTTTATAACTAAAGTGTCCAGATTTTATAACTGAAATTCAGATCCTTTAAAATAGACATTATTTATGCAACTGCACCTGTTGAATTTAAGACTTTTTGTCACATTTTCTACCAGCTTACTTAATTATTACTCAGCACTTTACTGTTTTCTTAGGCTCTCATCTGACAGTAAAAGAGAGAAATCTTCCATTCTGTATTAAACCCGTAGAGAGCTTTCCTTTGCGGTTTAAGAACAGTCCAACATACTGGCTATTTTTAAGCACTCATAATAGTTGCTATCTGCCCTGGAACATGTTGAAAACATAGCTCTGAACAGAAAATAACAGAAGCTGTATCTCATGATTCTAACTTAGGGGTAGCCGCATATCTTAGTGGGAGTGAAAAATAATTAAAATCTTCCTTCAAAATGGAGAGATTTATCCTGAGCATGCTATAGCAGATGTGCATACAATAAAAAAAAAAAAATCAATTTCTTCTCAGAAACCTTTAGAATATTTTCAAGTGGATAGAGAAAAATATGAAACTGTGAATGGATGTTATAATGACTCCAATGTGAATTATCAGGTTACCATGAGAATAAGGGATAGAGAGAGAAGTTATAAAATTTCAGCTCCTGGTAGAGCTTGCTCCAAAACTCTCCTATTATTCAGGGTTGTTGTGAAGCTCAAGTGAGCCAATGTACTTGAAAGTTCTTTGCAAACTGTAAAGTACTTACCATATGAGTACTTGTTCATAGAATACAGGGAGTTGAAACATGAATAAAAAGACTTTGGTGACCTTAAAAATCTATATAATATTCAATAAACATATAAAACTCTTTGACTAGTGATTCTAAACAAAGGTCTCAAGTCTCATTCAGAATTTTTAAATCAATTTCAGTCCCAGGCAGTAATTCCAAATAATCCATCCTCTTTCCTCTGTGACCTCTCATGTGCAGATTTGCACACAAAGTCATTATTACTTTTTATGCAGTACTTTGGAGTAGGGTCCATAACTGCCTTCCTATTTCTTGAAGCTCTCTTTAAAATTCTACTGGCAGACAACTGCAACTATAATCAAAGCAATGGGACAGTTCAAGTGTTTGCAACAGCACAGCGTTTTGTTATGCAACTGAAAGATAAATATGGCTTTATCTTTCCAGCCGTCCAGCTTTATTTCTGCCAAAGAGTGGTAAAAGTGAAAAGGAAAATATTTGTGGGAAAATGGCTGAAAATGATGAGAAATATAGCAGATACAGATGGTACTGCTCAAGTTAGAGATTTCCTAATTTGGAAATTTTATGAAAGTATGTTGGCTAGCCACTTCAGCAATACCTTGCAAAGTGGTAGTTCCATAGGTTAAGGCTGACCTCAGTTTTGCAGCCCCAGAAATGTGATTTTTATCATTGCTACGCTAAAGAATAGGCTTCTGGGAACTGATTCACGCTAAGCACAGCCATCAGATTCTGACCAGAATGTCACTGAATTCTTTACAAAGTATGAGTATGAGCAGTTATGTCACTGGCTCAATATATCACTCTCCCTAGAAGGAAATCTGCAAGAAAAGTTAAATTATACTAGAAGGTTGGTGAGCAAGAGAAAGGAAGAAGTGAAGCTTGGTTCAGTCCAGTTCTGGCTCCTATATATTCTAGATATTGCTGACCACTATGCATACTAAGATGAATAAAACAAGACTGTACACTTAGGAGATCAATGAAGTGGGGAACTGAAACATATACACATTATTTCCTATCAGCCAGGGTTCTTAGCTGCAAGTGACTGAAATCAACTGTAACTTTTTCATGCATAATAGTTTATTAAAACTAGAATGGGTTGCTCCAGGAATTGCTAGAAACTCATCAATGAACTGGCAAGATTGTTTTCCTTGTTATGGCTAAAAGCTATGATAATCCTAAACATCCATCTCCATTAAATTCAAGACAACGAGGCAACATCAAGAACTGACATTAATCTAGGACACGTGTAGTTCAAAACATCCTTACGAGGAATAAATTATTCTTTCTATTTGCAAATGTAGATGCCAAACTTTGGTCAGATCAAGAAATTGTGCCCAGATTGCCAACTGATAAGTAACAGAAAAAGGTGCCAAGCCAGGCATGTCTGATTGCAACAAATCTGTTTTTTACAGGGTATCAAATGCATCTTAAGATGTATTTGGTTCTGGTCATTCCATCCAGGATTGAGAAAGTCAGGGGGACTGTCTCATGATAACTAAACACATGAGACTGATTGACAATTTTGAATGCTGAATATTGAAGATCAAGTACTTAGTCATTATGCCCTCTTTTCTGAACAGTTTTGAAAGTCCACTGACCTAATGTTATCATTCTTTTTTTCTGGACATTATGTAGCTAACACTTTCTTGATAGCACATTCTTTTTTTGTTTTTGTTTTGCGGTACACAGGCCTCTCACCGTTGTGGCCTCTCCCGTTGCGGAGCACAGGCTCCAGACGCGCAGGCTCAGCGGCCATGGCTCACGGGCCCAGCCGCTCCACGGGATGCGGGATCCTCCCGGACCGGGGCAAGAACCCGTGTCCCCTGCATCGGCAGGCAGACTCTCAACCACTGCGCCACCAGGGAATCCCGATAGCACATTCTTTATCCATGCACACATATCCTAACTAAGTGGATGACTTCTTTCAAAGTCCATCACATTTCAGTAATAATATATAGCTCAGACACTTGAATTAACCTTGAGTATTTCCCAATTCTCCTCTGACCCATATTTACAAAGTTTATCACAGGGTGGGAATAACTCTTACATGTGGATAATCTTTTCTATTGCATATTGATTCATAATAGTTTTTGTTCCAGAAAATAAATTTATTTCTAATTCCTACAGGTGCCTACAGTTGCACTTCACTGCAGCCTTCTATGTTCAGAACATATTCTGGGTATAAACTTGAGACCTGCACATCTCCGTAAACGTCAACAAAACTATGCTCCGGAATAAAAAGCACATCGACTCTGCCACCAACCAACAGAATCATCTGCCTGTTGAATATCAGATTCCTCCCTGTTCCTTCCTCCAGCTTCCTTCTGCCCTGAGGGTGGCTGACCCCCGGTCAATTACATTTCCCAGACTTCCCTCCCCAGTGGCTTCTCTGGGTTCTCACGATGGTAGACACTGACAAGAATGTGGAAGGCAGAAAAAGAGAAGGAGGCAGAATACTTCTCTGATTCTCTTTTGGATTTGTACCTTGGTGATCCCAGATTCTACTAAGGCTCGGATAACACTTTTCTTTCCTTTGTTGTCTCAGCTCAAGAAATTTTAGTGGCTTTCAGATGTTGCTAATCTCTGGACTGCCTCATTGTCCCCTATTTGCCTTACTGATCTTCCATCCTGTTTGTAAAACTAATCTCCATATTATATCCTCTTGATTCAGATACTTGGTATTGGTCCTGTTTTCCCACCTGATCTCTGACTGATACTTCTCTCAATAGGATACAAATGCAAATGAAAAGAAATATATACCTGTTGAAATAAACAGAAAAAATAAAATGATGAAATAACAAACTTTGAAAGTGTGTGCAAGGAAAAAAAAGGGACAATTATAAAGGACAGATTGAATCACTTAAAGCTTGAAAAGTCCTTGACCATGCAGCTGATAATAATAGGCTAAAATCGAGACAAAGTAATAGAAAAAACTGGGGGAAAACCTGTTTGATTGGCTAAAGATCAGCGTCAACTAATTCTGGAAGCATAAAGGGGTTTAAGAACATAAAGCCTGAAAGAAGAAAAAGAACACTTCTGGTCAACCCACCCATCAGAAGCCTTGTTCCATTCCTTAAGCTCAAGTCCCATGCAAATCTGCGATTGCCAAAATGAAAAACAAAGCAGCAAGACAGGATGCTGCAGTTTGCTGAAGACCTCTCTAGATACTTCCAGAGATGAGCAAAAGGACACAAGTCACCTGCCTCAATAGATGTGCCATACAGAATAATCTGGGTTGAGAATGATGCCCAATAAACTGTATATCAGCAAGTTGGGGAAAAGATTTGATGGAACAACTCATCTTCAAATTTTATGAAAATAGTTCCAGAGGTTGACTGTAAGATTGAACTCCTCCTAGTGACTTAGGTCTTATAAAGTCAAACACTTGTGGAAAAGTACCCTTAAGGTACCTCACTGTTCCTCTGCAGGAAAGTCGCAATGATAAAATAGTCAACAATAAAAACAAAATAAAAATTCAACTTAAACTTGTACCTACCAAAAACTCCATGAATCTCTTTAGTAAGATTTTTTTTTTTTTTTTTGTGGTACACGGGCCTCTCACTGTTGTGGCCTCTCCCGTTGCAGAGCACAGGCTGCAGATGCGCAGGCTCAGCAGCCATGGCTCACAGGCCCAGCCGCTCCGCAGCATGTGGGATCTTCCCAGACTGGGGCACAAACCCGTGTCCTCTGCATCGGCAGGCGGACTCTCAACCACTGCGCCACCAGGGAAGCCCTCTTTAGTAAGATTTTCCCGAGAGGAATGATAACATCTATTTTGCAGTCTCACAAACCATGCAAGAGAGTTTCAGTTGTTCTGCATCCTTACCTGTACTTGGGATTATCAGTCTTTTAAATTTTAATCATTCTAGTAAGTATCTAGTCACATTTCATTGTGGTTTAAACATGCACTTCCTTAAAGAATAAAGATGTTGGGGCTTCCCTGGTGGCGCAGTGGTTGAGAGTCCGCCTGCCGATGCAGGGAACACGGGTTCGTGCCCCGGTCCGGGAGGATCCCACATACAGCGGAGCGGCTGGGCCCGTGAGCCATGGCCGCTGAGTCTGCGCATCTGGAGCCTGTGCTCCGCAACGGGAGAGGCCACAGCGGTGAGAGGCCCGCGTACCGCAAAAAAAAAAAAAAAAAAAAAAAAAAAAAAAAGAATAAAGATGTTAAGCATTTTTAATGTTTTTTACACACAATTCATATATCTTTTTTGGTAAAATGCCTATTCAAATCTTTTGCCCATTTGGTACTGAATTATCTTTTTATTTTGTGTAATACAAAAAAAATTCACCTTAAGTATTTTCAGCTTTAAACAAATAAATTATCGGGGTTCTATGGAATTAAGTTTCACATCAATTACTATTTAAGAGTAATTTGAAGGTTCTACTTGAAACTTGAAGAATTTGAGAAATGCTGTGAATGGTATTAGCCAATGGCTCAGCATTAATTTGTAGTTATAACTCTGCCATTGTCTCCTCTTCCCTATGAATAGAACAATATCCTTGAAGTAAGAGTTAGAAAAACAAATAAAATCCAGCCACACAAAAGGTAAAAATTTAGTATGATTTTTAAAAGTTACAAGTGGTATGAGGACACACATGGGAAACATGTGGCTTCTCCAGATGTGATTTAGAAGAAAGCCAAGAACCACTGCAAATAGTTCTAGAATATGAAGATTCAAGAGTGTATCGGGGGAAAAAAAACACTCAAAAACCGAATTAGGATGCTTCCTTCACCAACATCAGAGGCTTAAAGGAATTTCTTTTGATGGAACTAGGAAAAAAAATAAAAATGAAAATGAATCCTAGATACATAAAAAATCTACATATTGAAATTCTTAAGTGATACAGAGATGGCTCCTTAATCCCAAGATACTTACTTTATTCATTTGATTCATTTAACTCATTTTTTCCCTTAGCCAGACAAGAGCATTTTCTTAATAACTCTATGAAAAAAAATGGTTGTTCAGCTTCAACTGGCTCTTACTTAAAAACTTATGAAATTAATGTAACAGAAATCTGCCGTAAGCCAATACACAAACTAAAGATTTGCAAAACAAACAAAAAAGTTATTTCTCATTTCTTTACTAAAAAACTCATTGCTTGTCCGACAATGTATAGCTTTAAAACATACTTCCAGTTTAAACAGCACAGTGTAGCGAAGGATAGTACATCTCAACTGTATAAAGTGCATGAGAGCATTACACACAGTGAGTGTGATGGAAGAGGCTGATTACCTTTGGGATTGCAACTATTTTGATGCTACCTACATCAGGCAAGAACACTGCTGTTACAGCCACATACTGTGGCTATTGTTAGAAGTTCTGACTGTCTGCATTTAGCAACTGGGAATATGAAAACAAGCATCGTTCCAACTAAAACAATAGTCAAAGTAACCTTTTCAATTGAATTGGTGCTTGCAATAATGGAAGTGTAGTACAGACCACTCCGTGTATTTGCAATCATTTCAGCTGTGTTTCTCTCACTGAAACTGCTTTACACATCTTTCATAGAAATCTTTTTTTTTTTTTTTTTTTAATCAGTCTACTTGGCAGTCTTCACACTTCCCTGGTGCTTTTATTTATCTTGAAGGCTATATCTGTAATTGACACAAGAAAGCAGAAGCTAGGAGGATATAACTAAGAGGATCAGAAGGTGGAGGGGGTCCCATAGGCTCATGGATTCAGGTGCAGGACTTTCTCCAGGGTGATGTGCCTTTGGACCACTGGCTACACCTGAGTGGAACGCTCCGGACGACTGTCAAAATTCACAGTGATATCCTTATGTTTCCAGGCCAACCTTTCACAAAGACTTGGGTGGTGAGCTGAACAACAAACCTGGCTTAGCTTTGCTGGCATTTGCTATTTTGAGAAAATACTCAAAGGTCCTTCCTGCCATAAAACACTGGATAGAGGAAAGCTAGGAAAAGTCCAACTTTAATTTCATGAATTTGCACTTGCAAAAACACACATCTTCACCAAAAATTAAGAAGACTTGAGAATTTGGCTCCAAGCAAAATTCCACTCCTGGGACAGCAGGATTGAATGCAGATTTCTGCTGTGGGCAAAACCTCACTATTATTTCTAGACAATGGGGCTTTCTGTAGTGAAAATGGTGGCTCTCTCCACATAGAATGGCCACCAGCCAATTCCCAGTTTTCTCCAGTGAATTTGCCAGATTGGCTAAGGGAGAGAATACTTTCACACAGACTGGTAATACGTCTGATGAAACCTGGGGGGAAATTAATCCTGTTAACTTTTTTTAAAAAAAACTGAAGATCCGAAAGCTCAGAGAAAATATATTAAATTACTTCCAAGGGGTAGAGCAGAGACAACTTTTCTTTACAATCTGGAAGGAAATTACCCTCCAGTAAGCTCTGCATTTGTTTAATGTCCTCAGGGTGACCTAGCTCATAGCTTCTCTCACTATATTGCTAATATGAATTACCAGAGGGTCTTTTTCAACTTCAGATTCTAATTCTGGAGGTCTAGAGAGAGACCTGAAATTTCACATTTTAACAAGCAGTAGTGATGGTGGCCCGGCTGATGCCCACCACACTTTGAGTGGCAAGGATTTAGATGACTATATGATCATTCACCTAAGCAACTGGCTGACAAATATTCAGTACAGTAGTCCCTCCATACCCACGGGGCATACGTTCCAAGACCCCCCAGTGGATGCCTGAAATCACAAATAGTACCTAACCTTATACCCTAGTATATACTAGGTTTTTTTCTTAATTATATATGCCTCTGATAAAGTTTAATTAGGCACAGTAAGAGATTAACCAAAATAACCAATAATAAAATAAAACAATTATAACAATATACTGTAATAAAAGTTATGTGAATGTGCTCTTTCTCTCTGTCTCAAAATATCTTATTGTTCAAATTTAATGCCTTTTCCATCTTAACTAAACACCGCACACCGTGGCTGTAACTTCTGCAGCTTGAGGTGTGACAGCAAAACGAGCACAAATTTCTTTTTCCTTCTTCACAATATCACGGATAGAAGACTCCTTCTTACTGTAGATCTTAGCAATCTCAGTGTATGTTTTTTTTCCTTCCTTATTAAGTTGAGAACTTTCACCTTTTTCACTTAAAGGAAGCACTTTACGACTTCTCTTCAGCATATCACTACTCTTGTTCTTTGGGGCCATTCTTGAGTAAAATAAGGGTTACTTGAACACAAGCACTGTGGTAGATACCTCTACAGTTCATCTGATAACTGGGATGGCTACTAAGTGATTACTGGGTGGGATACTTAGACCAAGGGATGATTAATGTCACGAGTGGGAAAGGGATGGCTGGGGACGGTGGGAGATTTCACCACACTACTCAGAAAAGCATGCAATTTAAAACTTCTGAATTGTTCATTTCTGGAATTTTCCATTTAATATTTTCGGGCCAAGGTTGACCACGAGAAACTGAAACCCTGGGAAGTGAAACCACAGATAAGGGAGGGACTACTGTATACTTAATCAACTAAAGAAAACAATTGACTGAAGAGTGATGTTACTGAAAAAGGTACCTACGTATCAATACCATGGGCCACTACTCAGCAATAAAAAGACATGAACTATCCATATGCACAAGCTGGACAGATTTCTAGGGAATTATGCTGAGTGAAAAAAGCCAATCCCAAAAGGTTATATATTATGATTGCATTTATATTACATTTTGGAAATAACACAATTTTAGAAATGGCGGGTGAATTAGGGGTTGTCAAGGGTTAAAGACGAAGGTGGGTGTGATTATATGCAGGTGTTGAATTAGAAGGTAAAGGTATACAGATAAACCAGGAGATTGGTATAATATAATGTCCTAGACTCACATATGACAAAAGTACATTCAGACTCTTGCCACTGTTAAACAACTAAATTACCTTTGAGGAATACCCAATTAATTTTATTTCCAATTCACTCTTTATTCTACCACTTAATACAATTCATGTGATTGACTGGGCTCTATTGCAATGCAAAGTTTTTCAAATTTCAAATTTTATGAAATTTATTTAAAACAGATCAAAATGTATGCATCTGAAATATAATTCAAGTTTTGAAATCTTGCGAATATTTCAAATTTGTAAAGGTATAACCTAATCAAGAAATAATTGGGTTTATAAACCACATAAACTCCTCCTTAGAGAATTACGGCAGGTAACAGTCTTCCCAGCATCTCTTGCAAGGGTGTTTGTGATCAATTTCCCACCTTAAATCCATCTCCCAACTGTCACAGGGTGAATATGGGAGATAGTACTGGTTGTCTGCACACAGATATTTTCCTCCTTCCTTCTAGCAGTTTCTCAATCTGTCCAGCTCCAGAAGATTAAGGCGGGCAAGGCAATCTGTGCTGGATAGCTCCCATCTACCTATCCAAATCTATTCTCCCTACTTCCTCACACTGTTCTCTACCACACAGGTTGACCTCTAGGGGCAATACCAGTGGACTCTTATCATCTGGCTTTCAGTTTGATTCAGTCAATGAGCTAGCTGGCAGTCAAGGCAGGGGTGATGTGTAAGGCCTGGGGTATTTTCTTTTTTGGTCCTTGTAGAGTTGCTGTGCTGGCCATATCATGTGACCAAAGGGTATAACTCTAGTCAACTGGTACTCTCCACATGACTCTCTTTGTCTTCAGTTTCAATAACTATTTCCTCTGTTTTCTCCTTCAGGGAAATGTACGAGTGGAAACTGCCCCACCCCCCCGCTGCTATTGCCAGCGCCCATTGAAGACTGTTCTTTGTGGTTTCCCTACACCTCATTCATATCTTTAATACCTAGGTGTTTTTTGTTTGTTTTTTCCTTGCCAGTTATTAATTTTCCCAGCCTCCCTTTCAGCTAGGAGTGGTTAGGCGATCCAGTTTTCTCCAATGAACATATGAGGACATCAGCTAAGAAGTTTGGGGAAGAGCCTTACTCCTTGATAAAAGATGTAGCAGCTCTGGCATAGCAGTGTTTCCCTTTCCCTGCCTTCTTAATTTAGATGTTTGGGGTAGTACATGATGCATGGGGTGACCAATCTGTGACTATGACCCTGAGGACAAAAGCCAGCACGCAGAGGATGGCAAAGAGAAGGATGCCAGGGTCTGGGTTTTGATGACATCACTGATCTGCAGTACTGCCTAATACTGACTGCAGTTAAGACTTCTTGATGGGGACGCAATAAGTGCCCTTAAGGTTTAAATTTCTATTAATCAGAGTTTCATTATCAGCAACCAAATCACTCGTAAATACTGGAGTAATCTATCTTTATTGCAAATATAACCTTGCCATTTTCCTGCTTAAAATTTTCCAGTGGTTCATCATCATCTACAGAAGAACCTCCAGCATAGTATGAACATCTCCTATGCCTTTATCCTTGACAGTTGCCCCACCCTTGCATGTTTCACCTTCCATGCTACACTGCTCATTCCCATCTTCCGGAGTTCCCACAGCATGGCATTCTAGCCTCCGTGTCTTTGTGTTAAGTGCTCTCCCAGGAATATCTTGCCTATCTTCCTTCTCTAGTTATCTTTTACTCATCTCTCAAGAATATACTTAGCAGAATAGGTCAGCATTTTAAATTACAGAGAATATAAATCTACTCTGGAACAATTATTCAAGAAGTAGGACTGGGCTTCCCTGGTGGCGCAGTGGTTGAGAATCTGCCTGCTAATGCAGGGGACACGGGTTCGAGCCCTGGTCTGGGAGGATCCCACATGCCGCGGAACGACTAGGCCCGTGAGCCACAACTACTGAGCCTGCGCGTCTGGAGCCTGTGCTCCACAACAAGAGAGGCCGCGATAGTGAGAGGCCTGCGCACTGCGATGAAGAGTGGCCCCCGCTTGCCGCAACTGGAGAAAGCCCTCGCACAGAAACGAAGACCCAATACAGCAAAAATAATAAATAAATTAATTAATAAACTCCTACCCCCAACATCTTCTAAAAAAAAAAAAAAAAACCCAAAAAACTCCTGGGTCTTCCAAGTCAGATGGGTGGGATTGCTTCTCTTTGCTTCAACACAAACAATTCAGGAATAAAAAAAAAAAAAAAAAAGTAGGACTGATGGAACCAATTCTGAGTAGTTCACAGAAAGTTGTGAGACGAGGCTTAGGAAGCAGGCAGGAAGAAGAGAAACGAACAGCCAGAAACAGCAAACCTCAGGAGAAATATGAGTCCAGTGAGGCCTTCTCCAGCCTTTCTGAAGAATGGACACCTCAGCTTACACCACAACCAGCTACGGACAAGGGAAACTCAATGTTGCTGTTGCTGCCCTCTAATACCAGAATGAAGATCCTGTGGTCCATGCATCTTTGCCTCACCAACTTCCAGTTGCAAATCTAGGGAAGACGCATCTGATTGGCTGAACCTGGGTCAACTACTGATTCCCTAACCAAGTGAGTATCTAGTTATTATACTTGCTTTGGAGGAAGGTGTCAAATTAAGAACATTCACCCACTATAAGAGGGTTCAGATGATGTTTCACCAAAAAGCATGATACACGCTCAATATAATATCAATAAAGTGTGCTCAGGGCAATATTGGATGTATAAGTGGATTCAACTGGAATACAGAATAAGTAGCTACACCTAGACCAAAGCTGTGCAATAGAAATAAACAGTGAGCAATGTATGTAATTTTCTATTTCCTAGTATCTATGTTAAAAAAGTACACAGAAGGGCTTCCCTGGTGGCACAGTGGTTGAGAGTCTGCCTGCCGATTCAGGGGACGCAGGTTCATGCCCTGGTCCGGGAAGATCCCACATGCTGCGGAGCAGCTAGGCCCGTGAGCCATGGCCGCTAAGCCTGCGCGTCCGGAGCCTGTGCTCCGCAATGAGAGAGGCCACAACAGTGAGAGGCCCGCGTACCGCAAAGAAAAAAAAAAAAAGTACACAGAAAATTAAAATTAATCTTAATAATATATTTAACCTAATATATTCAAAATATTATTTCAACATTTAACCAAAATAAAATTATTAATGAGTTATTTTTACATTATTCTTCCATATTAGGTCTTTAGAATTCAGTGTGCATTTTGCACTTATAGCATATCTCAATGTGGCTATTAGCTCTATTTCAAGTGCTCAAAAGCCACATGTGGGGCTTCCCTGGTGGCGCAGTGGTTGAGAGTCCGCCTGCCGATGCAGGGGATGCGGGTTCGTGCCCCGGTCTGGGAGGATCCCACGTGCTGTGGAGCGGCTGGGCCCGTGAGCCATGGCCGTTGAGCCTGCTCGTCCGGAGCCTGTGCTCCACAATGGGAGAGGCCACAACAGTGAGAGGCCCACATACGGCAAAAAAAAAAAAAAAAAAAAAGCCACATGTGGCTAGTTTCTATCATAATGGATAGTGTAGACATAGACAAAGCAGCAAGTAGAGGGGAGCAGTGATGATGGATCGTCTACCCAATAGGTAACTGTGAATCTTCATATATTTGACATCAGAACACCAGGCAGAGCTTGTTACTTATTGTTTTGCCCTGGCTTAGAAAGTCGTCTATTGTGATGTATTTAGCACTCTGCTCTGAGCTATGAGAGATTAAAAAGACATATGGTTAAGGTACCTGAGTTGGGAACAAGAGCAGGGCGTTGGTAGCTTTGTCATTTAAATTGCTGAGTTTCAGGTGCCTGTGTGACAACCGATCAGTGCGATTGAATGCTAGGTTTTAGTTTTGATGGTGTTTCTTTGCATTTCGGTTGAGGCCATGGGAGTGATGAGATTTACTGAGACAGTGTAGAGGTGCAAAAGAAGGTCAATGATGAGTCCCTAAGGCACATCAATATTTAAAGATTAGGGAACAAGAGGACTGAAAATCGTGTTCACTTTGGTAAAAGAACACTGAATAACTAGTTTCTCAGAAGTCAAGGGTCTCAACTGCAAAGTTATTTTCTTCTTGGAAAGCTGACTGAACTTGAGGTATTTCCCAACCTATGTACATAGGTTCCACTAAAAATTCAACTTTTTAAAAAAACTTTAATTAGGCATTCTACAATAACTTATTTGTTCTTGGTCAGTTCCCATTCCCACTTCACAAAGAATTTCTTCTGAACATTTATCACTTTGCTTTATCCTCCTACCTACTGCTTCCCTCCTGCTCAATCACTAGCTGACCTTGCCTCTCACTTCAAAGAAAAGATAGAAACCTTCAGGCTGGAATCCCTCGCCTTCCTCAACACCTTCCCACATACAAATTTCAATCCATATCCATCCTTCCTTTGTTGGAGTTTGGAAGTGCCTAATAAATAACACCACTGTTCTCCCACTTCCTGGACCCCACCACAGCTTGGAGCCAACCGAGAGATAGACCCAAAAGTCAGGCAGAGTACAAAACATCATCTCACTTAGTGACTAAACTGTTAGGGAATGTAGCTTAGGACTGTGACCAATTGGGCTTGAAGTCTCCATCTATTATATTCTCTTCTTCCTTTGTAGTCAGGTTTCTAGAAACCATCTCTACTTTCTCAACACCCAAACACCTCCCCATTCAAGGCAATGTGGCTTCTGATCCAATTACTCTGGTGACACTATTCTTAGAGATGTTCCCAATTCCCTCCCCATTGCTCAACCCCAAGGAGACTCACTAGTCTTTAGCTCCTTTGCCATTGAAAGTTTCACACTGTTGGCCACTCCCTCCTTTATGCAACTCCCTTCTAGTTTTTTCTTCATATTCTCTTGGCTGCCTTTTCTCAGCTTCCTTGGGCTACTCTTTCTCTAGTTAGCTGGTAAATATTTGCATTTCTTAGGGATTCATCTTTCACTCTCTTCTATTTTATTTGCTTCTTTCTCTACAAATCCCCCAGATTCATCGTAACTAATCCTGAGATTTAAGTCACTATTTCCACGTTACCCTGAACCCCAGCCTTCAGTACTGCCTGTTCTGACTACATTCTTCAGAGTGATCTTTCTACAAACCTGCTGTGATCATGCTTAAAACTTTTCTTTGGCTCCTGGTGCAAACGTTTATATCGTACTCCTCATGTTTCCTTTGGGGGCAGAATGTAAACTAGCATAACATTTCTGGCTAATCTCTACCCCCTTTCTCACATATTGGTAAAAGAGAAGGAGTGATTTAATCTTTCTGCTGAACTTTGACAAAGGAACTGGTCTTGAAAGAGTCAGCACCTTCTGAATCCTTCTCTGACTTTGGAGAGGGTACATTCTGAGCTGCTATCCTGCCACATGATAGGCCACTGCCTTATCTGAGAGTCACAGTTTTGGAGAAAGTTTGGTTCAGGAGATTACTGACCACAAATCTAAATCATGTTCTGCAGACTAGCTTTTGTCCATAATAAAGACAACAATTTCATTGCCATTGTCCTCACTCCTGACTCTTAACAGTTTGACTACTTTGATAGGGAAGCCATACCTCTATCCGTAGAAAACAAAAACAAATGGAGAACATTTAGGGGCATTTTAATTTCTCATTAGTCAGGTTTCCAAATTGAGAAACTTCCTTTACACGTTACTTCCAATCTTTCTCCACATCCTTATCCTCCAAGGAAGGAACACTGATTTACTTATCTGTTAGGTGAGTTTGGTAGGACAGATTGGACATAGATGGTGTTGCCCCTTCTGGGTCTTTGGAATCCACCTACCTGCAGAGTTGTAATCTTCCAGCTTGCTGGCCCCACACAAAGATGTTTGTCCTTGTTGAAGTAGACTGCAATTTGTGGTGTATGTTGATCTCAGTAGAGTGTTAACAAATCCATTTAGCCACACAAGTAACATGTTTGATTGTGTTTCTCAATAATAAAATTTATATTTTAATATTTATCTGATTCTTGTATATCTCTTTCAATGGGTTCCAAATTCAGCCAAAAAAGGAATGTTACTTATTGGATCCTTTCAAATGCCCAAAGTTTCCCATATATTTACATTTCTTAACATGAAATATGAGACCATCATCTCTCCCCACCCCCATGATCTATGACATGGGCTAATATACAATTCAACACTTACTGAACACCTATTAATTTACCACCCTGCCTGGTTTTAGAGTTAGAAGATAAATGAAATGTGATCCATGCCTTCCAGGAGTTCACAGCTCAGCAGTATAAGTTTGTCTTTCCAATTCAGGTTTGGGGTATAGTTTCATGGTGTAGTTCTTTAAAAGAAGACCAGAACTATAAAAGAGAACTCATCAAAAGCCAGACTCAATTATGATCACTGGGGGCATGCTTTGTGGTGAGCTCCAGAGTCATATGATTCAGAAGATGGGGATAAATGAGACAGAGAAAATGAAAATAAGATCTCTTCGGTAGAGCAGATCATAATCTAGTTAACATCAGAAATAAGATGATAAAAATGCATAGCAATCTGAAAGCGAGTGCCAATGAGAAGTATACAGACATTCATACTCAGTAGAGGCTAATAACACCAAGAGAAACATAGCAAGCTGTGCCCATCTTATAGTCAGGACGAGACCATACTGATAATTTTAACCATGGCTCAGATCATCTTATAGGCCACAGAAAGATATGTGTCCTCAGTCCCCACAGAAAAAGGCATTGGAAAGACTGGACAGATTATCACACAAAACAAGTAAGTTCTGGTAACTTAACCTAAAATTTCATCCTACTATTAAAACTTGGCCTCAAATAAAATGTTCATTCTAAGATGTAGAGATCTTTGCCCTAATGCATTCACTTACAAACAGTGTGAAACGGTTGGCACGACATGGTCCAAACCTATCTTTAGGCTTCAAAACAAAAAGCATTTTAAAGAAGGTTCATTGGACCCTGGGAAACATGCACAAGGACTATCACATTAATTTAGGTAGAGTTGATTTTTCTAATTCTCTTTGTACCTCATTTTCACAAATTCTAATTTCACTCATGTAAAGAAAATAATCAAACAGGTGATAGGATTTTTTTTTCTGTTTTAAGTTTTAAAAGCCCCATCTGTCACTAATTACACATTTATTTCATTATGCAGCATTATAAAAATAATTACTTGAGGTATTTTGTTGACAATTTAGAGTTTAAAGTAAATACTAATTATTTTTGTTATAACTGTATTACATTAAATAATTGACTGCTAGACATTTTTTGGGCTTCAAATAATTTTATTAGAACCACATAAGATAGCAATTATATAATTAGTGACACATCTGCCAATCATATAAGTCCATCTTATAAAATTTGAAGACATTTTTCCTTCTCATTTCTCGTTTTTTTAGAAGCAGAGACAGACATTTCATGTGCACGTTTCAGCATTTTATAATTACGTATGTGGCCTGTCCAGCCAGCTGGTCTGCTCAGTCACTCTAGCAAAGTAGCAAAGATTCTAAGCAATTAACTAACTCTCACAACTATTGTGACCTTGAGTTGAAGACAATGTATCTAGATAACTGCAATGTTTTCTATTTTAAGTAAATTCTTTTAGAAATTAAAATATCTTCCCCAAACTCCAACCAGAAGTTGCTGTGAGTTCCATTTGGAATGTGTGCTAATAATATTTTCTGGAATAATAACAACAGGTTTGGATTTAATTAAATGTGTTGCTCACTGAAGCATCTGTTTTAAACATTAATGAATGGCAGCTCCTATGGGATATCCAAATGGAAGTGTTTTCACTCCATAACACTATCCTAAAGTGTGTTTTGGAATTTTCAAATCATTAGCTGGTCTTTGTTTTGAGAGACTTATCCAGGATAAAAAAGCAATCTTTCCTCAAATCATACTGATAGATGGAAGCCATTTAGAGGGAGACAATCAATCATAAAAGCAGTCTCTGAGAAGCTGTTATGCAATCCACAGAATTAAGAGTCAAGTTTTCCTTCATGTTCACACATAATTCCCATTATCATTCATGAGAGTAGTATCTTATCAAGAAAAGGACGCCTCCCTTCTCAATCAGGCTAAGCTGCTTTGGGCAGAAGCCATTAAAAATAGCAGACATGGAGCTCCAGAGACTACAACTGACCTTGCAAGAATTGGAAGCCACCTTTGAAATAACTATTATTAACTTGGAAACATTATGTGAATAGAAAATTTCTGAATTCATGGTTTGTTCACCACTCAAAGGAAATCATTTGAGTAGGAGTTGTTTGTAAAATGGCACTATGCTTGTCAGGCTTTATTAAAAAATAAATTGCTAGACTTAAGGTCCATAAAAACAATGACTAAGTATTTCTTATCAATCAATCTATCCTCACCACAAAGATCAGTACTAGACATAATAGGTACATCAAGATATTTGTTGAATTAATGACTGAATAAGACTAACACATTCTTTTCAATTCAGCAAGCATTTACTGAGACTTTACTTGATGCTAGATCCCACTAGGAACAGAGGATATAAAGTATGTGCATATATATTTGTTCATTGGTTATAATAATTTATTTCTTATAATGTGGACAATGCCATGATAAAAGAATCCTTAGGGTGCTACTGGAGCACAGATTTACATGGGGTTTGGGGAGGTATGGTACATGACATCTTAATTTGGTCTGCAACAAAATGCTACGGTTTTGTTGAAATTTATATCATTCAGACAATTTGAGTCAACCATTAATACAAAATGTACTTAAGTATGATAATCAGAATCACCATCCTAATTTTCAAAAATATATTTTCAGAAGAATGAATGAAGAGAGACCTTCAAGATGGCGGAGGAGTAAGACATGGAGATCACCTTCCTCCCCACAAAATACATCAAAAATACATCTACATTGGAACAACTCCTACACAACACCTGCTGAATGCTGGCAGAAGACCTCAGACTTCCCAAACGGCAAAAAACTCCCCACATACCTGGATAGGGCAAAAGAAAAAAGGAAAAACAGAGCCAAAAGAATAGGGATGGGACCTGCACCACTGGAAGGGAGCTGTGAAGGAGGAAAAGTTTCACACACTAGGGAAGGCCCTTCACTGGTGGACACAAGGGGCGGAGGGGAAGCTTCGGAGCCGCGGAGTAGAGCGCAGCCACAGGGGTGCGGGGGGCAGAGCGGGGAGATTCCCACACAGAGCATCAGTGCCAACCAGCACTCACCAGCCTGAGAAGCTTATCTGCTCACCCGCAGTGATGGATGGGGGCTGGAAGCTGAGGCTCAGGCTTCGGAGGTGAGATCCCAGGGAGAGGACTGGGGTTGGCTGCGTGAACACAGCCTGAAGTGGGCTAGTGCGCCACAGCTGCCCAAGCGGGAGTCTGGGAAAAAGTCTGGACCTGCCAAAGAGGCAAGAGACCATTGTTTCAGGGTGCGTGAGGAGAGGGGATTCAGAGCACCCCCTAAATGAGCTCCAGAGACAGGCACGAGCCATGGTGATCAGCACAGACACCAGAGCTGGGCATGAGACGCCAAGGCTGCTGCTGCAGCCACCAAGAAGCCTGTGTGCAAGCACAGGTCACTATCCACACCTCCCACCCCAAGAGCCTGTGCAGCCCGCCACTGCCAGGATCCCATGATCGAGAGTCAATTTTCCCGGGACACGGCGTGCCTCAGGCCGTCGCAAAGTCACCCTGGCCTCTGCCTCAGCAGGTTCGCTCTGCATTCTGAACCCCTCCCTACCCCCAGCCTGAGTGAGCCAGAGCCCCCTAATCAGCCACTCCTTTAACCCCCTTCAGTATGGGCAAAGAACAGAGGCCAGAGGGTGACCTATATGCAGAGGCAGGGCCAAATCCAAAGCTGAACCCCAGGAGCTGTACAAACAAAGAAGAGAAAGGAAAATTTCTCCCAGCAGCCTCAGGAGCAGCAGATTAAATCTCCACAATCAACTTGATGTACCCTGCATCTGTGGAACAACTGAACAGACAACAAATCATCCCAAAAGTGAGGCAGTGGATTTTGGGAGCAACTGTGGACTTGGGGTTTGCTTTCTGCATCTAATTTGTTTCTGGATTTATGTTTACCTTAGTTTAATATTTAGAGCTTATTATCATTGGTAGACTTGTTTATTGATTTGGTTGTTGTGTTCCTTTTTTTTTTAAAATATACATTTTTTTTTCTTTTTCTCTTTTTGTGAATGTGTACGGGTATACTTCTTTATGTGATTTTGTGTGTATAGCTTTGCTTTTACCATTTGTCCTAAGGTTCTGTCTGTCTGTCTTTGTTTTTTTTTGTATGCTTTTAGTGCTTGTTATCATTGCTGAATTTGTTTTTTGGTTTGGTTGCTCTCTTCTTTCTTTCTTTCTTTTTTTCACTACTTTTTTATTATTTTATTTTTAATAATTTTTTTAATTTCGTATTTTATAACTTTATTTTTTTCTTTCCTTCTTTCTTTTTTTTTTCTCCCTTTTCTTCTGAGCCGTGTGGCTGACACGGTGTTTGTGCTCCAGGCGCCGTCAGGCCTGAGCCTCTGAGGTGGGAGAGCCGAGTTCAGGACATTGGTCCACCAGAGGCCTCTTGGCCCCATGTAATATAAGATGGCAAAAGCTCTCCCAGAGATCTACATCTCAACACTAAGACCCAGCTCCAATCAATGACCAGCAAGCTACAGTGCTGGACACCCTATGCCAAACAACTAGCAAGATAGGAACACAACCCCACCTATTAGCACAGAGGCTGCCTAAAATCATAATAAGGTCACAGACACCCAAAACACACCACCGGACATGGTCCTGTCCCCCAGAAAGACAAGATCCAGCCTCATCCACAAGAACACAGGCACAAGTTCCCTCCACCAGGAAGCCTACACAACACATTGAACCAACCTTAGCCACTGGGAGCAGACACCAAAAATAATGGGAACTACAAACCTTCAGTCTGCGAAAAGGAGTCCCCAAAAACAGCAAGTTAAGCAAAATGGGAAGACAGAGAAATACACAGCAGATGAAGGAGCAAGGTAAAAACCCACTAGACCAAACAAATGAAGAGGAAATAGGCAGTCTACCTGAAAAAGAATTCAGAATAAGGGTAGTAAAGATGATCCAAAATCTTGGAAAGAGAATGGAGAAGATACAAGAAACACTTAACAAGGACCTAGAAGAACTAAAAAGCAAACAAAGAGTGATGAACAACACAATAAATGAAATTTAAAATTCTCTGGAAGGAATCAATACCAGAATAATGGAGGCAGAAGAACAGATAAAAGAGTGGAAATAACTACTGCAGAGCAGAATAAAGAAAAAAGAATGAAAAGAATTGAAGACAGTCTCAGAGACCTCTGGGACAACATTAAATGCTCCAACAATTGAATTACAGGGGTCCCAGAAGAAGAAGAGAAAAAAAAGTACTGAGAAAATATTTGAAGAGATTATAGTTGAAAACTTCCATAATATGGGAAAGAAAATAGTTAATCAAGTCCAGGAAGCACAGAGAGTCCCATACAGGACAAATCCAAGAAGAAACATGCCACGACACACATTAATCAAACTATCAAAAATTAAATACAAAGAAAAAATATTAAAAGCAGCAAGGGAAAACCAACAAATAACATATAAGAGAATCCCCATAAGGTTAACAGCTGATCTTTAAACAGAAACTCTGAGAGCCAGAAGGGAGTGGCAGGACATATTTAAAGTGATGAAAGGGAAAAACCTACAACCAAGATTACTCTACCCAGCAAACATCTCATTCAGATTTGACGGAGAGATTGAAACCTTTACAGACAAGCGAAAGCTAAGAGAATTCAGCACCACCAAACCAGCTTTACAACAAATGCTAAAGGAACTTCTCTAGGCAGGAAACACAAGAAAAGGAAAAGACCTACAAGAGCAAACCCAAAACAAATAAGAGAATGGTCATAGGAACATACATATCAATAACTACCTTAAATGTAAATGGATTAAATGCTCCAAATAAAAGACATAGACTGGCTGAATGGATACAAAAACAAGACCTGTTTATATGCTGTCTACAACAGACCACTTCAGACCTAGGGACAAATACAGACTGAAAGTGAGGGGATGGAAAAAGATATTCCATGCAAAAGGAAATCAAAAGAAAGCTGGAGTAGCAATTCTCATATCAGACAAAACAGACATTAAAACAAAGACTATTACAAGAGACAAGGAAGGACACTACATAATGGTCAAGGGATCAATCCAAGAAGAAGACATAACAATTGTAAAGCTTTATTCACCCAACATAGGAGCACCTCAATACATAAGGAAAATACTAACAGCCATAAAAGGGAAAATCGACAGTAACACAATCACAGTAGGGGACTTTAACACCCCACTTTCACCAATGGACGATCATCCAAGATCAAAATAAATAAGGAAACACAAGCTTTAAATGATACTTTAAACAAGATAGACTTAATTGATATTTACAGGACATGAATCCAAAAACAACAGAATACACTTTCTTCTCAAGTGCTCATAGAACATTCTCTAGCATAGGTCATATCTTGGGTCACAAATCAAGCCTTGGTAAATTTAAGAAAACTGAAATCGTATCAAGTATCTTTTCCACAGTGCTCTGAGACTAGATATCAATTACAGGAAAAAATCTGTAAGAAATACAAACACATGGAGGCTAAACAACACACTACTTAATAACCAAGGAATCACTGAAGAAATCAAAGAGGAAATCGAAAAATACCCAGAAACAAATGACAATGAAAACACAATGACCCAAAACCTGTGGGATACAGCAAAAGTAGTTCTAAGAGGGACGTTTATAGCAATACAATCCTACCTCAAGAAACAAGAAACATCTCAAATAAACAACCTAACCTTATACCTAAAGCAATTAGAGAAAGAAGAACAGAAACTCCCCAAGGTGAGCAGAAGGAAAGAAATCATAAAGATCAGTTCAGAAATAAATTGAAAAGAAATGAAGGAAACAATAGCAAAGATCAATAATATTAAAAGCTGGTTCTTTGAGAAGATAAATTAAATTGATAAACCATTAGCCAGACTCACCAAGAAAAAAAGGGAGAAGACTCAAACCAATAGAATTAGAAATGGAAAAGGAGAAGTAACAACTGGCACTGCAGAAATACAAAGGATCATGGGAGATTACTACAAGCAACTATATGCCAATAAAATGGACAACCTGGAAGAAACTGACAAATTCTTAGAAAAGCACAACTTTCTCAGACTGAACCAAGAAGAAATAGAAACTATAAACAGACCAATCACAAGCACTGAAATTGAAACTGTGATTTAAAATCTCCCAACAAACACAAGCCCAGAAGCAGATGGCTTCACAGGCAAACTTTACCAAATATTCAGAGAAGAGCTAACACGTATCCTTCTCAAACTCTTCCAAAAGATAGCAGAGGGAGGAATACTCCCAAACTCATTCTACGACACCACCATCACCCTGATACCAAAACCAGACAAAGATGTCACAAAAAAAGAAAAGTAGAGGCCAATATCACTGATGAACATAGATGCAAAATCCTCAACAAAATACTAGCTAACAGAATCCAACAGCACATTAAAAGAATCATACAGCATGATCAAGTGTTTACTGCAGGGGTTTATACCAGGAATGCAATGATTCTTCAATATATGCAAATTAATCAATGAGATAAACCATATTAACACACTGAAGGAGAAAAATCATGTGATCATCTCCATAGATGCAGAGAAAGATTTTGACAAAATTCAACACCTATTTATGATAAAAACCCAATGGAAAGTAGGCATAGAGGGAACTTAATATAATAAAGGCCATATATGACAAACCCGCAGCCAACATCACTCTCAATGGTGAAAAACTGAAAGCATTTCCACTAAGATCAGGAACAAGACAAGGTTGCCCACTTTCACCAGTATTATTCAACATAGTTTTGGAAGTTTTAGCCATAGTAATCAGAGAAGAAAAAGAAATTAAAGGAATCCAAATTGGAAAAGAAGAAATAAAACTCACTGTTTGCAGATGACATGATACTATACATAGAGAATACTAAAGATGCTACCAGAAAACTACTAGAGCTAATCAATGAATTTGGTAAAGTAGCAGGATGCAAAATTAATGCACAGAAATCTCTTGCATTCCTATACACTTCTGATGAAAAGTCTGAAAGAGAAATTAAGGAAACACTCCCATTTACCACTGCAACAAAAAGAATAAAATACCTAGGAATAAACCTACCTAAGGAGACAAAAGACCTGTATGCAGAAAATTATAAGACACTGATGAAAGAAATTAAAGATGATACAAATAGATGGAGAGATATACCATGTTCTTGAACAGGAAGAATAAACATTGTGAAAATGACTATACTACCCATAGCAATCTACAGATTCAGTGCAATCCCTATCAAACTACCAATGGAATGTTTTACAGAACTAGAACAAAATTTTTCAAAATTTCTTTGAAAATACAAAGACCCCTAATAGCCAAAGCAATCTTTTTTTTTTTAACATCTTTATTGAAGTGTAATTGCTTTACAATGGTGTATTAGTTTCAGCTTTATAACAAAGTGAATCAGCTATACACATACAAATCTCCCCATAGCTCTTCCCTCTTGCGTCTCCCTCCCTCCCACCCTCTGTATCTCACCCCTCTAGGTGGTCATGAAGCATCGAGTTTATCTCCCTGTGCTATGCAGCTGCTTCCCACTAGCTACCGATTTTACATTTGGTAGTGTATATATGTCCATGCCACTCTCTCACTTTGTTCCAGCTTACCCTTTCCCCTGCCCGTGTCCTCAAGTGCATTCTCTACTACGTCTGCATCTTTATTCCTCTCCTGCCCCTAGGTTCTTCGTGACTTTTTTTTTTGTTTGATTCCATATATATGTGTTAGCATACGGTATTTGTTTTTCTCTTTCTGACTTACTTCAGTCTGCATGACAGACTCTAGGTCCATCCACCTCACTACAAATAACTCAATTTCGTTTCTTTTTATGGCTGAGTAATATTCCATTGTATATATGTACCACATCTTCTTTATCCATTCATCTGTCGATGGACACTTAGGTTGCTGCCATGTCCTGGCTATTGTAACTAGAGCTGCAATGAACATTGTGGTACATGAATCTTTTCGAATTATGGTTTTCTCAGGGTATATGCCCAGTGGTGGGACTACTGGGTCATATGGTAGTTCTATTTTTAGTTTTTTAAGGAAACTCCATACTGTTCTCCATAGTGGCTGTATCAATTTACATTCCCACCAACAGTGCAAGAGGGTTGCCTTTTCGCCACACCCTCTCCAGCATTTATTGTTTGTAGATTTTTTGATGATGGCCATTTTAACTGCTGTGAGGTGATACCTCATTGTGCTTTTGATTTGCATTTCTCTAATAATTAATGATGTTGAGCATTCTTTCATGTGTTTGTTTTTCAATCTGTATGTTTTTTTGGAGAAATGTCTATTTAGGTCTTCTGGATTTTTGGACTCGGTGTCTTTTTTTTTTTTTGATATTGAGCTGCATGAGCTGCTTGTAAATTTTGGAGATTAATCCTTTGTCAGTTGCTTCATATGCAAATATTTTCTCCCACTCTGAGGGTTGTCTTTTTGTCTTGTTTACGGTTTCCTTTGCTGTGCAAAAGCTTTGAAGTTTCCTTACGTCCCATTTGTTTATTTTTATTTCCATTTCTCTAGGAGGTGGATCAAAAAGGATCTTGCTGTGATTTATGTCATAGAGTGTTCTGCCCATTTTTGCCTCTAAGAGTTTTATAGTGCCTGGCCTTACATTTAGGTCTTTAATCTATTTTGAGTTTATTTTTGTGTATGGTGTTAGGGAGTGCTCTAATTTCATCCTTTTACATGTAGCTGTCCAGTTTTCCCAGCACCAATAATTGAAGAGGCTGTCTTTACTCCATTGTATATTCTTGCCTTCTTTATCAAAGGTAAGGTGACCATATGTGCGTGGGTTTATCTCTGGGCTTTCTATCCTGTTCCATTGATCTCTATTTCTGTTTTTGTGGCAGTACCATACTTTCTTGATTACTATAGCACTGTAGTATAGTCTGAAGTCAGGGTGCCTGATTCTTCCAGCTCCAGTTTTCTTTCTCAAGATTGCTTTGGCTATTTGGGGTCTTTTATGTTTCCATACAAATTGTGAAAAAATTTTTTCTAGTTCTGTGAATAATGCCAGTGGTAGTTCGATAGGGATTGCATTGAATCTGTAGATTGCTTTGGGTAGTAGAGTCATTTTCACAGTGTTCATTCTTCCAATCCAAGAACATGGTAAATCTCTCCATCTGTTTTTATCATCTTTGATTTCTTTCATCAGTGTCTTATAGTTTACTGCATACAGGCTTTTGTCCCCTTAGGTAGGTTTATTCCTAGGTATTTTATTCTTTTTGTTGCAGTGGTAAATGGGAGTGTTTCCTTAATTTCTCTTTCAGACTTTTCATCATCAGTGTGTAGGAATGCAAGAGATTTCTGTGCATTAATTTTGTATCCTGCTACTTTACCAAATTCATTGATTAGCTCTGGCAGTTTTCTGGTAGCATATTTAGGATTCTCTGTGTATTGTATCATGTCATCTGCGAACAATGACAGCTTTACTTCTTCTTTTCTGATTTGGGTTCCTTTTATTTCTTTTTCTTCTCTGATTGCTGTGGCTAAAACTTCCAAAATGATGTTGAATAACAGTGGTGAGAGTGGGCAACCTTGTCTTGTTCCTGATCTTAGTGGAAATGGTTTCAGTTTTTCACCACTGAGGATGATGTTGGCCATGGGTTTGTCATATATGGCCTTTATTATGTTGAGGTAAGTTCCCTCTATGCGTACTTTCTGGAGCGTTTTTTTTTTTTTTTAATGATAAATGGGTGTTGCATTTGGTCGAAAGCTTTTTCTGCATTTACTGAGGTGATATCGTTTTTATTCTTCATTTTGTTAATATGATGTATCACATTGATTGATTTGTGTATATTGAAGAATCCTTGCATCCCTGGGATAAACCCCACTTGATCATGTTGTATGATCCTTTTAATGTAGGCAAAGCAATCTTGAGGAAGAAAAACGGAGCTGGAGGAATCAGGCTTTCTGAGTTCAGACTATACTACAAAGCTACAGTAATCAAGAAAGTATGGTACTGGCACAAAAACAGAAATAGAGATCAATGGAATAGGATAGAAAGCCTAGAGATACACCCACACACATATGGTCATTTTATCTTTGATAAAGGAGGCAAGAATACATAATGGAGAAAAGACAGACTCTTCAATAAGTAGTGCTGGGAAAACTGGACAGCTGCATGTGAAAGAATGAAATTAGAACACTCTCTAACACCATACACAAAAATCAACTCAAAATGGTTAAAGACCTAAATGTAAGGCCAGACACTATAAAACTCTTAGAGAAAAACACAGGCAGAACACTCTATGACATAGATCACAGCAAGATCCTTTTTGACCCACCTCCTATAGAAATGGAAATAAAAACATAAAAAAACAAATGGGACATAATGCAACTTAAGAGCGTTTGCACAGCAAAGGAAACCATAAACAAGATGAAAATACAACCCTCAGAATGGGAGAAAACATTTGCTACAGAAGCAACACACAAAGGATTAATTTCCAAAATATACAAGCAGCTCATGCAGCTCAGTATCAAAAAAACAAACAACCCAATCAAAAAATGGGCAGAAGACCTGAATAGACATTTCTCCAAAGAAAATATACAGATTGCCAACAAACACGTGAAAGGATGCTCAACATCACTAATAATTAGAGACATGCAAATCAAAACTACAATGAGGTTATTACCTCTCATGGGTCAGAATGGCCATCATCAAAAAATCTACAAACAATAAATGCTGGATAGTTTGTGGAGAAAAGGGAACCGTCTTACACCGTTGGTGGGAATGTAAATTGATACAGCCAGTACGGAGAATAGTACAGAGGTTTCTTGAGAAACTAAAAATAGGACTACCATACAACCCAGGAATCCCACTACTGGGCATATACCCTGACAAAAGTATAATTCAAAAAGAGTCATGTACAACAATGTTCACTGCAGCTCTGTTTACAATAGCCCGGATGTGGCAGCAACCTAAGTGTCCATCGACAGATGAATGGATGAAGATGTGGCACATATATACAATGGAATATTACTCAGCCATAGAAAGAAACAAAATTGAGTTACTTGTAGTGAGGTGGATGGACCTAGAGACTGTCATACAGAGTGAAGTAAGTCAGAAAACAAAAACAAATACTGTATGCTAACACATATATATGGAATCTTAAAAAAAAAAAAAAAAAAAACGGTTCTGAGGAACCTAGGTGCAGGACAGGAATAAAGATGCAGACATAAAGAATGGACTTGCAGATACCGGGAGGCGGAAGGGTAAGCTGGGATGAAGTGAGAGAGTGGCATGGGCATATATACACTACCAAATGTAAAACAGATAGCTAGTGGGAAGTAGCCACATAGCACAGGGAGATCAGCTCGGTGCTTTGTGTCCATCTAAAGGGGTCGGATAGGAAGGGTGGGAGGGAGACGCAAGAGGGAGGAGATATGGGGATATATGCACACATATAGCTGATTCACTTTGTTATACAGCAGCAACTAAGACAACATTGTAAAGCAATTATACACCAATAAAGTTGTTAAAAAAAAAAAAAGACTGACTATACAGATGTTGATGAATTTGGGGAGCTCATCTTATACATCGCTGGTGGGAGTATATTTTGATATAACCACTTTGGAAAAACTGTTTCACAGGATGTTTTAAAGCATACGGTATAGCCCAACAATTCTATTCCTGGATGTGCACCCGACAGAAATGAGTGAATATGTCCACCAAAGACATGTACATGAGTTTCTTATGACAGCTTTGCTCATAAAAGGCAAAAACTTGAAACATCTCAAATGCTCATCCACAATAGAACAGGTAAGTAAACTGCGGTATATCCACGAGCCACAACTACTGAAGCCTGCACACCTAGAGCCCGTGCTCTGCAACAAGAGAAGCCACCACAACAAGAAGCCTGCACACCAAAACGAAGAGTAGCCCCTGCCCACTGCAACTAGAGAAAGCCCACACACAGGTACAAAGACCCAACACAGCCAAAAATAAAATATATAAAATAAAAATTAAAAAATAATCAAGATAATATTTACCAAAAAAAATGAATAAATGAAAAAGAACAAACTACTGATACATCTAACATGCAGAGAAATCTCTGAGTGAAAGAAGGACATACTGTATTACGCCATTGATACAAATTTCAAGGACAGGCAACATAAAGACAGAAGTCAGCACAGTGGCTTTGCCTTAGAGAGCAGCAGCCCTGACTGAGTGAGCCATGGGCAGCCTCCGGGGCATGGGAAATGCTCTGTCTTGATATGAGTGATGGTCACATGGGTGTACATATAGATCAAAATTCATCAGGCTGTACATATTTATGCCTCTATGTAATTACCTCAGTTTTGTAAAGTAAGAAAAAAGGCAGAAGAGGCCACTGTGTCAGTTAACTCTCTCTATGTAACAAATTACCACAAACTTAATTGCTCAAAGCCACATACATTTATTGTGTCACAGTTTCTGTGGTCAGGACCCAGGTACAGCTTAGTCCTCTGCTCAGGGTCTCACAAGGCTGCAATCAAGGAGGCAGCTGGGCTGCATTCTCATCTGGAGGCTTGGCTGGGGAGAAGAATCCACTTTCCAAGCTCGTGCAGGTTTATGGTAGAACTCATTTCCTTGCAGCCATGGGACTGGGGGCCCTAGCTTCTTTCTGGCTGTTGGTCATCAGCTTCCCTAAGCCCCCAGAGGCTTCCCTCAGCTCCTTGCCACATGGGTCCCAGCCCATGGTCTTTATACCTAGCCAGGGAGACAGTCTGCAGAGCAAGCCTTCCAGCAAGATGCAGTCTCATATAACAATGTGGTTACAGACACGACGTCTCATCACCTTTGCAGTAGTCTATAGGTTAGAAGCACATCACAGGTCTCACCCACACTGTGGGGTGGGGCGTGGGGAGGGTTCTTGGACTTACTAGAATCTGTCCACCACAGTTATACTTTTGCCTATTAAAATTTTGTGAATGTGAAAAAAAAAAATAAAAGAATGAATGAAGACTTTAACTACACAATACCAAAAAACTACTAGACTCTTATGAACTCTTTGGGAGCATGATAGATGATACCTTGGACATAGAATAAAGAATTATGATGCTAGAAGGTACATGTGCCAAACTGGGGAAAGCCATGATGGTTATGTACAGATTTCTTTAGTCAGACTTGGGGAACATTTATGATTTATAGCATCTTCTTCTCACAGAAATGACAACAGTGCATCAAATTTGATCTCACACCTTGCAAAGCACAGGATACTCACAATTTCAGCCAATGGCAAGATGACCCACGCTGCATTATCTGGAAAATAGATATTTAAAAAGGTACATGGAGAAAAACATAATTTGAAAAGATACATGCACCCCAATGTTCACCGCAGCACTATTTACAATAGCCAAGACATGGAAGCAACCTAAGTGTCAACCTGACAGAGGGATGGCTGAAGTCTTAAGACGTGGTACATATGTACAATGTAATATTACTCAGCCATAAAAAAGAACAAAATAATGCCATTTGCAGCAACATGGATGGACCTAGAGATTGTCATACTGAGTGAAGTTAAGTCAGACAGAGAAAGACAAATATATGGTATCGCTTATATGTGGAATCTAAAAAAAGCATATAAATGAACTTATTTACAAAAACAGAAATAGAGTCACAGAGGTAGAACACAAACTTATGGTTACCAGGAGATGCAGGGAGGGATAAACTGGGAGAGTGGGATTGACATATACACACTACTACATATAAAATAGATAACTAATAAGAACCTGCTGTATAGCACAGGGAATTCAACTCAATACTCTGTAATGACTATAAGGGAAAAGAATTTTTTTAAAAAAAGAGTGGATATATGTATATGTATAACTGATTCACTTTGCTGTACACCTGAAACTAACACAACATTGTAAATCAATTATACTTCAATAAAAATTTTAAAAAATAAATGGTACCATGAACTGAGCACTGACAGATTCTCACAAGAGGAACTCAGGCGATTGCGTCTAAGCCAATCCAAGGAACTCATACACTGCTGAATTCACTGTGGTAAAGTGGCCCAGAGGTTCCTTGAGGGAAAGATGCTTGTATACATAAACTCAGATTCATCATCTTTAAAATGAAAGAGTTGAATTCCATGATCTGTAAGGTCACTACAGCTTTTTTGCTCCCCTTTCTTTTCTCTCAAAGTTCAAGGGTCAACGAATTGGGTTGATTGAATCTACCTTCCATATGTCTCCATAATCCCTTCTTTTATTTTTCTTCCTATCATTGTGAACACTGGAGGTGTCCCTTGAGGCCAGATACTTTATCCTATTAATCTTTGTATCTCGGTGTCCAGAAACGATTCTGGTACAGAATAGATGCTCGATGACTATTGGCTAAATGAGGGAATAAATTGGGTAACATCTATACAACAAAAAAACTGTGGTTTCTTTGAGTGATTCCAAAGCAATATGAGATACCATCTCCCATCTCCAAGTATCATCTGCTCTATTTGGGAGACAAAGCCTTTTCACACACAGCAGTAAAGAATATAAACTTGTTCATTTCATCCTCACAAGAATTATAAGGCCACAAAAACAATAACAATAGCATCTGGCATTTGCTGAAGGCTTACTTTATGTCCAGCATCTTAATTGGATTATTTCACTTAATCTTCACAACAGTTATGGTGTAGACACTAAAACTATCTCTATCCTGTAAGTGCAGAAACATGGACTTAGAGTAGTTAAGTAACTTGTCTCATAGCTGAGCCAAGATTTGAAAGAGGGTGTTTGATTCTAGAACCATGTTCTTAACCTCTAGAAAAGAGGGTCTGTTTTGCTCCAAGTGTTGAACACACACACACACACACACACACATTCACACAGAGTCCCTGTTGAGCAAGCTCCCTCAGTGACCGTGTTTTGTAACTCATTTCACTTCCCCATCTGCTAAGATTATTGCACCAGCAGTAGATGCCTGATCCAAGAGCAGTCAGTATAGTCTAGCCAACAACTACTGAAGTTGCCTGGTACCAGAACTCTGATCTCTATGGCCAATATTAATTAATTAAATCAATGAAGTTCATTTGGTAATAGTCATATGGGAGACAGAGCTACTGGTAGAAGGCGGCAAAAACTGAAAACACACTGAGGAAAGCAGGCAGCAAAGGCCTGTAGCCAACACAGTCAATGAGCAAGTAGAGGAGAGGGTGAGGTAGCTGGTTGGCACTGAGATTAGAATTGGAAAGACATAGACAGAAACGCAAAAACACAGAAAGGCTGACTCATATTATTGATAAAATATGAGTAAGTATCCATAAAATCCTCCTATAGCAAAGACTATAGATAAACTGAAAACTAGAGCAACTGTGGACCTTAAAGAATCTCTTAGTCACTGAAAAAACTGTTCCACATTCAAGCCCCAGGGAAACTGGTCTTTCTTTGGGGCTGGGCCATAACACTGCCCTTGGGTTTCTATAATGCTTAGATGTATGACTCAGTTGTCTATAGCCTTATTATTACCTGTGTTTACTTCCTGTTGCTACTGTAACAAACTACAACTAACTTAATTGTTTAAAACAACACAAATTTATAATCTTAGAGTTCTGGAGGTCAGAAGAGGAACATGGGTCTCAGTGGGTTAAAATCAAGGTGTCAGCAAGGTTGTGTACCTTCCGCAGAGGCTCTAGGGAAAATTTTGTTTCCTTGACTTTTCCAGCTTCTGGAGGTAGCTCACATTCCTTGGCTCATGACCTCTTCTTATTTCTTCAAAGCCAGCAGGAAAGCATCTTCAAATCTCTCTGGCTGACACTGAATCTTCTGCTTTTCTCTTTCACTTATAAGAACCCTTGTGACTATTGTACGTTTGAGCCCATAAAGAAACTCGTAAACGATCTCCCCATCTCAAGGTCAACTGATTAGCAATTTTATTCTATTTAAATCCCCTTTAACTCCTCTTTATTAAGAAGGCATCCTTAGATCTCTGGTGCCATGCAATACCACATCTTCACAGTTTCTGCTGTTGGGTATGTAGACATCCATAAGGGAAGGGAAATTATTATGCCTACCACACAACCTATCTGCCTAGAATAAACTTGATATTACTTGAGAAAACTTGAGTGAGTCTCTGCTTTTTGTAACCACTGGATAATATTTTGCCAGTTTGCCTAGGGCTTCTGTTGCAGCTAAAAAATGTCTTGCTTATAGGATTTCAATTCCACATAATTAATACTCATATTATTCTCCTTCTTGGTTTGCCTTTTTTCCCTTTTCCTATTTATTTCCCTCTCACTCTCCTAATCCTCTACTGTGAAAATCTAACTTACTTACAACAAATACTACATTATGCAAGGCAGCGTTAAATGGGTGATAAGATAGGAGATAGAAATAATGTGCCATGGGAGCACAGAAGAACTGTGTATATGGGATGATCTTAAAAGGTTTCACCAGGGATTCCCTGGTGGCGCAGTGGTTGAGAGTCCGCCTGCCGACGCAGGGGATGCAGGTTCGTGCCCCGGTCCGGGAAGATCCCATGTGCCGCGGAGCGGCTGGGCCCGTGAGCCATGGCCGCTGAGCCTGAGCGTCCGGGGCCTGTGCTCCGCAACGGGAGAGGCCACAACAGTGAGAGGCCCGCGTACCGCAAAAAAAAAAAAAAAAAAAAAAAACGGAGATGGCATTTAAGCTAGAAGATGCTGGTGGGCCATCTACATGGAGAAGACCCGTATTAGACAGAAGGTTAATGGTAGACAGGAATTATACCCAGGTCTTCTGATTTCTATTCCATCGTTCTTGATAAGTGTTTCCTTATCTATTATGATTTGGGTATACCAAGTGCTGTCTGCGCTTGTTCGTTGAATGAACAAAGTGAATAAAAGAATAGAAGAATTAAATAAATGAATGAGTGAATGAATAGAATATGATGGAAGGCTCAAAGCAGTTGTAAAATATGGATTAAAGCAGGTTTATTCTGATAAAAAGCAAGGGAGAGATTTGGATTTGCAGGTAACATTCTGCCATGAAATAGGCTTTGTAAATGTGGGTATTTTAATTAATCTCCCTTTTATCTTCATCTTTTATCTATAAAAAGGAGATAATAATTATTACCTACTTATTTTATAGCATTATTTTAAGTACAAAATAATATACTACATGAAACTGCTTTTAAAGGTGAAAAAAAAAACGTGATGGATAAGATAGGTGAGTAGGTAAATAGACCAGTGATAGATGATAGATGATTAATTTGTCCTTGATGGCACTAAAACCATTTTCACATGTATTTCTTAACATAAATTCATTAAACATAAATAAAGTAAATGTGGAAACTAAGAAACATAAAGTTAGTTACTCTCATGGAAATTGAGGCAGATTCACCAAGACTTGTGAAGTATGTTTAAGAGGTAATTCTAAGATCTTTCTTTAAGAAATTTACTACTTATCATTAACAGAGCTCTTTATACAGTACTTACTATTTTCTATTGAGATGTATTATTGTAACATTATTACACTGACTCTAATATGACAATAAATACCAATAGCAACATTTATTAAGCACTTTTTCAATACCAGGCACAAAGTTAATCACTGTGTATTAATTAATTCACATAATCTTTATGAAAATCCTGTGAATGGCTATTATTACCATTTTACAGATGATCTAGTAAGTGACCAAAATGAGTTGTGAATGAAAGACTCCATGTTCCTAACCACATTTCTTCTAAGATATAATAATAATTATCATTGCCATTATTATCATAATTGTCATAAACATGAGTTAATTAAAATTATATTGCCGGCCACTGTATACATGCTCTCTCTAATGCTCAGGGGTACCTATAAGAGTTATCATACTATTTCACAAACAGCTTAGTAGGTGTTCAAAGAAGTAAAGTTAGTTGCTCAAAGTCTCACAGCCAACAATTAATAAATTCAGGGGCAAACTCAGGTCTATCATTTTACCAGGCCAAGATGATTTTCAAAATTCCATGTTGCTTTATTAGTTTCAGCAAATTTGTTTATTAGTTTTACAAAGAGTTGAATGTCAGATCTGTTGGCCAGAGCTTTGTCAATCTGGCTTTATGACTCTATTCCAATGAATTCTGAAATGATTATTTTCTGAATATTTCTGAATTTTACTCAAAATACTTAGAGCTTTATTAATTGATACATTCAAATTAATTTCTGGTGAATAATTTTAAAACATCACTGTGAGGGCTGACCTAATTAAGGATAGCCAAACTAATCCTCTGACTTTATGTTCTATTTTTTTCACTAGTTGTAACACAGGATCTGCAACTGGCATCAATCAAATTTTCTTTATGTATTGAAATAATAATGGGTGGTATCTCGCTGCTCAGAATTACCATGAAAATTCTTGTTATGAAATAAATTTCTTTCCTTTCCATAAATTAGTTACTATATTTATCTTCATAATCTCTAAACTAATATAGGTAACACATTACCTTCTTTGCCATGTGATATTTGTGATAGATTTATCGTGAAGAAGCTGGCTTTTGGCTTCACCCAAATTTGAATGTGAGGGCTTCCCTGCTGGCGCAGTGGTTGAGAGTCCGCCTGCCGAGGCAGGGGACACGGGTTCGTGCCCTGGTCCAGGAAGATCCCACTTGCCACGGAGCGGCTGGGCCCGTGAGCCATGGCCGCTGAGCCTGCGCATCCGGAGCCTGTGCTCCGCAACAGGAGAGGCCACAACGGTGAGAGGCCCGCGTACCGCAAAAAAAAAAAAAAAAAAAAAAACTTGAATGTGAATCCTGCTCCACCATTTACTAGTCTCAGGCAAGTTATTTTACCTCTCTGAGTCCTGACGTCCTCTTTTATAAAATCAGCAGCATCATGCTCATAGGATTATTGACATCACTGAAAAAGATGATGGACGTAAAAATGCTCGGTACTGTACATGACAAATGGTAGACAGCCTGATCATTAAAATCATTATATGTAAATTCATTTTTGATCTCTTTAGTTTCATTAAGTTATTCTCCATTTTCCTTAGTATTAACCTATTCTTCCTTGGTTCTTCCCATCTAATTAAATGGTATCACCATCCACTAGAATGTTCAAGCCAGAACTTAGTCATTCTTTATAAACACTCTCTATCACCACCTTCTAGATAAAATCCATCACGAATCTTGTAATTCTGTCTCCAAAATGTAACTGATTCCATTTACATGTATCCATCTCCATTGCCATCACCAAACGAAATAGCAATATTTCAAGAAAGGTTTTTTATAAAACATTAAAAGTTAATAATATCAAAATTATACCTAATAGTGTGCCTAATATATGCTATTTTTCTAAATATTAAGAGATCTGCATAGTCATCTCTCATAGTTTCAAGGTAAATGTTTCAAAATGAAAACTTATATATATATTATACACACACACACACACACACATATATAAAGTTAAATCCCTTTTAAATATATTAGGCATCACACAGACATATAGAATCTTGATTATAATCTGCCCTGTATTTCAGCCTACTTAAATGAAACTGTATAGTGCTTAATTTTTTAAGCACTTAACCTTAAATAAAGCAAAAATCTTAGACTGAATTGTTTTCAGTAGCCATGCTTTTGGTCTTTAAGCATCTATCAAAAGTGCATTTAATTACTATAACATGCACTGTATTTATATAAGGGTTCTAAATGATCTGCAGATTTCAGAACGGAGGAATCCACAATTCTACAATCAAAAGAAACCAACCCAAATGATGGTTCATCTTTGATCTTAATCCCCAATTCTACAATCTGTTTTTAAAACTGGAAGGATCAGTTAAGGTAGCCATAGGATTCTTACTGCTTTTCCTTGTTCCTGAATTCTCATAGATTCTTACTAACTAGAGCTTATTTACACGTATGAAAATCAAATTCGAAATACATTTAAACAACTAAAAGGAGCTCTTGTGAATACAGATCTTATAAACACAGTACTTTGGAACATCTGATGTTGGTCTTTCTGGAAGTTATAAGCCTAGAATAGCTAAGTGGTAAAGAAATGAGAAATGTTTGTAACTAGAACAAAGTGATGATATAATAGATTTTAAGAGAAGCTTTATTATATAGAACTCTTCCTAGGAATGGAAGAGTTATAGTTTCCCATCAAATTCCCCCACAAACTTCAAAGAAGTCTTTGTTGATTTAGTTACAGTACACTCTTTATGTGGGATAATCTAGTACAACAAAAGCCTTAAACTAACCGAGTCACTGGAGTGGTTAAGCTTCTAGAGGAGACAAAATTATACTTAATTTGGATCCTAAAAGTTGCTGGCTGAAACGTGAATAGGCAGTCTAAAGGTCTGGACTGAGTTTGTTTTGATAGAATAAGTTAGTTTAGAGAACTGGTGGGAAATGATAGCAGGACGAAGAGTAGGAAGAGGAATTGGAGAAAAAGAGTTCTTCCAGAGGAGGTTTAGTGAGAGTTGGAAGAACTGTCTAGAAATGGCATGTCTCTTGTTCCTTCTTTCTTTGCCATCAACCTCTCCCCATCTCTTGCTTTTGTCCATGTTATTCCCTCTTGACACTGATGCCGCTTTCTTTTAATCTTTAGGATTTTTTTCTCTGATCTTATCAGTTTCTGATATTCTTAATTTGGCTTTTCTTTATTCCCCTTGTCACTTCATGTGTTTCCCTCTTGGAAATGCACACATTTTATATTTGTTGAAAAGAAAGTTTTATAATCCTAGTTTTAGGGTTAGAAAATTAGATTAGCTTTTTCATTTTTTTTCTCTTGTCCTTCAAAATTAAAATCAAATCATGCTTCTTACATACATTCTTTCCCAGTTTTTGTGTGCATTAATGTTCCTCCGTAGAAAATATATTACATGATCTTGTGCTGAATCTCTGGTTTGCACTTAGGTTATTTTTCACTTTAAGAAGATGACCCTAATTAATCCCCCTCCTCCAAAAATAAATTTTTAAAAGGTCAGCTGATTTAATTAAGAATTTTGAAGCAGTGACTTCATGTAATAGAAATATACCCTTAGGAAAAACTGTAACTGGAGGTGGGAGTAAATAATTAGCTTTTATCTTTACTTTTGATTATTATGATCTTTATTTTAGACCTTTTCAAAGGAACCGCTCAGTAATATATTTGAAAATGATCGAATAAATATATAAATATATATATAAATGAATGCAAAAGATTCTAGTACAAACGTGATAAACTTAAATCCCTTCACAGAGACCAAGAAACAAAATGGAAAAAGTAAAGCAATATTTTTTCTACAGAAAGAGTAAGAAGTACTATTAACAAGTATAATGGATTGTAAAATTTCCCAGTATTTACAGTCTCTCTGCACATGGATAATTTCATAAGTGTTTTTTTCTTATGGATTCCATGGTTTAATGTTAAAAAAGATAATTTTATAATGTGTGTATAGCTTTGTGTATCTTTTGGTACACATATATGCATACTTTAAGTGCATATATACAGATATCTATCTATTTATCTGTCTATCTACCTATCTGAAGTTTTAACAAGGGCCATTAAAGAAACAGCATTGTCACCAGTGGTACTTAATGCGGTTGGGGTGAGGGAAGAAGGGTTGTGCAGTTATAAAACACTATTTAGGGAAGTTTTCCAAACTCTCCTCTCTCTCAGAGATTAGGAGATACCCTCTAGGGAACATGCCAGAATGCTGGTAAGAGTGGAGAGGGAGAGAGTAGGAAAGGGGCATGTGTAAGGTTAGAAAATTCCTCGAGTGATTCTTATAACTTCTAATTGATATTACTGGTAGACAGTCTTATGAAGAGTCACTAATAAATCCACTAGTCAATCAAGTAGTTCAAGGTCTCTCAAACACCATACAAAGTTGAAGGAGATTTGATAATGAGACTCTGATCATATGACCTTAAACATTTAAGGATAGCACACACTCCCAGTTTATGGGTGTGTGACCCAATTCTAAGTAAAGCAAATACAATGAATGATTTATATGAATACAACCTTACTAAGCAATTTTTAAATTCAGGAGTATCACTTAGGCTGAGCCCTAGGAGAGAGCCCCACCCACTTTGGTAAGATTTGTGGATTTTAGCTTCCTGATTTATAATTACAGATCCAATTAGCTGTAAGTGATATTCACCTTTTCCATCATTTACTTGTCAACACTGTAAGGCAAGTCCTGGTAATTAAATATTGTGCAAATGTCTCAGGCATCTAGGGCTGGTAGACCATTAATGCAACAAACATTTATAAACAGGAGATTAGTTCAACTACAATGGCGATAATGCAGGTGAGATATGGTAATGGCATGAGCAAGGGTGGTGATGTGAGGAAGGTGACAGAAATACTCAAAAATTTTGAAAATAGAGACAACAGGATTTGCTAATAGTCAGATGTGGCACATTAGAGAAAAGAGTTAAAGATGACTCCAAAGAAATTGAAAGGATGAAGGAGCAGGTTTTAGGAATTTAGGTGGATCAGGGGCTCAGTCTTATTTTTACTTATTTTTAAAATGCTTATTAGACATTAAAGTTAGAGATGGAAGGCAG
>NW_006778543.1:4636187-4674319 GCF_000442215.2 Lipotes vexillifer | reverse complement strand
GGGAAAGAGAGAGGTCTGAATTGGATATATTCATTTGGAAGTCATCAGATACAGGATGGCATCTAAGGCCATAAAACTGGATAATGGGGGTCTGATTCTGCTATGGCAGGATAAATTCAACCTTTCTTCTGATAACAACTAAAAACGCTTTTTAAAAGCGCTACAGACAACCACCTGAGAGCAATGAAAAGTACACAAAAGCAGGCAGAATATGCAAAGGCCTCAAAAGTGGGAGAAACAAATATATGGAAATGAACAAAAATAAACAAGAGCCTAAGGGATCTGTGTGACAATATTTATCAATCGAAGATGTGTGATAAAATGCCATAGAGAAAGGAGAAAGAGATGAAGGAAGGAAAATTATTTGAACAGATAATGGTGGAAAACTCCCCAAGTTTAGTAAAACACATAAATTTACAGATTTTAAAAGTTCAGCAAATCTCAAACAGTATAAACTCAAAGAAAACTATGCTGGGATACATCATAAGCAAACTGTTAAAAATCAAAGGGTAAGAAATAAATAACCTAGGAATACCAGGGAACACTTTCAAACTAGTTAAGGGGAAGCTAGAAAAAATTTACAGCTAATGTCATAGCTAATGTTAAAGAATTGAATATTTTCCTCCTTAATATCAAGAACAAAGAATGGATGCTCACTTTAAAACTTCTATTTAACACTGTACTGGCTGTCATAGCTAATGTTAAAGAATTGAATATTTTCCTCCTTAATATCAAGAACAAAGAATGGATGCTCACTTTAAAACTTCTATTTAACACTGTACTGGCTGTCATAGCTAATGTTAAAGAATTGAATATTTTCCTCCTTAATATCAAGAACAAAGAATGGATGCTCACTTTAAAACTTCTATTCAACACTGTACTGGCAGTCCTAGCCAATGCAAGACAATAAGAAAAGAAAACTTAAATCATAAAGATCAGAAATTAAGATGTAAAATTTTATCTGCAGATGATATAATTTTTTAAACAGAAAATCCTAAGGAATCTTCAGAATAAAAACTAGACTAGTAAGTGAAAACAGAAAATTCACAAGACACAAGGTTATATACAAAAATAAATTATATTTTTACATATTAGCAATGAACAATTGGGAAATATAATTATAAAAATAATTTACAGTTACGCCAAAAAAATACCCTTTTGCTATATACTTAGGAATAAGTCTAATAAAAGAGCTCTGTGTTCTCTACTTTGAAAAAACAATGCTGGAAAAATTAAAATTAATGATGGCTTAAATAAGTGGAAATATATACCATGTTCACAAAGTGGAAGATTCAGAATCGTTAAGATGGCAATTCCCTTGAAATTTGTATGTGGAGTCAACATAATACCAGTCAGAACCACAGCATGCTTTTTTTGTAAAAAATGACAAAATATTTTAAAATATATAAGAAAACCCAAAGCCTTCTGAGAAAGTAAGTTTAGGAAAAAAGGACCCTACTTGATTTCAAGGATTATTATGAAGCTATTATGACAGTTTCGTAATGGCCAAGAGATAGACATAAGTATCAATGAAATGGAATAAAATCCAGAAAAACAGTTACACTTATATCTATTGAGTTTTGTAAGAGTTGCTAAGTCAATTCAATTGGGGGAAGCAAACGACTTTTCCACAAATCTTGCTGGGAGCAACTGGCTATCCATATGGGAAAAAAGATGAACATTGACCCTTATCTCACATCATACACAAAAATTTACTCCAAATGGACATTAGGCCTAAAGTAAAGCCTAAACAGATAAAACAAATAAAAGAAAACATAGGATATAATCTTTGTAACCTTAGCATAGTAAGAGATTTTTTTAGATAGAAATAAAAAACATTAATCATAAAGAAGAAAACTGATAAATTGGACTTCCTTAATATTAAAAGCTTTATCATATGAAAAAATGTCATGAAGAAAATTAAAATACCAGCCACCAAATGGGGAAAAATATTCATATCACTTATATCAGATAAAAGATTTGTTTCATGAGTACACAAGAGACTCATACTTCAATAAGAAGTAAACCAAACAAAGCAACAAACAAAAAAATGCAAATTGAAAGAAGATTTAAACAGAGATTCACGTAAGTGAATGGCAAATAGGCACCTGAAAAGATGTTAAATCTCATTAGTCATCAGGGAAATGCAAATTAAAACCACAATTAGAAATCACTGTAACCTATTAGAATAGTTAAATTAGAAAAAATAAATGACTGTATAAAGCAGGGGTCGGTAAACATTTTTGTTTTTTTTCTTTTTTTTTCTTTCTGCATGAAGATTCCAGATATTTTAGTCTTCACTGGCCGTATGGTCTCTGTCAAAACTGTTCAACATTGCAGTTATAGCATGAAAGCAACCATAGATGATAAGAAAATGAATGGGCATAGCGCTACTGTTTACAAACACAAGTGGCAAGCCAGATTGAGATCTCGGAGCACAGTTTGCCTTAATATAAAGTCTCAGCACGGATATAAGCAACTGGAATTCCTACACACTGCTGATGGGAATATAAAATGGTACTATCATTTAGGAAAATAGCTGGTCAGCTTCTTAAAAAGTTAAGCATATATCTAACATAAAACCCAATCATTCCACTTCTGGGAATTTACCTGAGAGAAATTAAAACATATGTTTACACAAAGACTTGTATACAAATATTTGTAACAGCTTTATTTGTAATAGCCCTAAACTAGGAACAGCCCAAAGGTGCAACAGTTAAGTGGATAAATTATGGCATCATCATGCAATAGTATGGGTATTAAATTACTACTCAGTAATAAGTGGCAGAAAACTATTGATGACTACAACAACATGGGTGAGTCTCAAAATTATAATTCTGAGTGGAAGAAGCCAAGCCAAGCCAAAAAAAAAAGTACTTACTGTATAGTTCCCTTTGCACATAAAACTCTAGAAAATGCAAACTAATCTCTAGTAACAGAAATCACACCAATAGTTGCCTGTGAATGGGAGTGGAAGAATGCAAAGATTATAAAAAATAAGAAAATTTTTGAGAAGGAATGGAAATGTCTGTAATCTCAGATGTGGTGGTGATCCTTTCATGGGTGTATACATATGTCAAAACTGATCGAATGGTACAGTTTAAATACTTGCAGTTTAACTGAACTTCAAAAAAGTTTTTTTAAAAATTCGATGTGATCACCAAGGGAGTGAGCATGGTAAAAGAGGAGCAAAAGTCCAAGACTGGTTCCAGGCAAACTGCAATATTTAGAGATGGGGAGATGAGGAATGACAACCAAAGGGGACGGAAGAGGAACGGCCAATAAGGTAAGAGGAAATCTGGGAAGGAGTGAAGGGTTTGTAACTCAAGGGTAGCAAGTGTATCAAAGCAAAAGGTGTGATCAACTGAAGCAAATACCGATGCTGAGTCGAGTAAGATAAGGACTGAACATTACCATGGGATTTACCAACATGGAAATTGATGCAGACAATGAAAAAAGTAATTCACGCAGGAGAGTGGAGGAGTTTGGTGGTAAAGGAGAGCATGTGGGTGTCAAGAGAAGTTGAATTAGTTCATTTATTATTCTTCCAAAGAGGAGAAACCACAGCATATCTGTATGTTGATAAGAATGAGGGAGGGTGGATAGATATTGAGGTGATATCCGTGAGCAGATGAGAGGGTATGAATCTTGTGTACAGAGGGAAGGGATGACATCAACTATAAGCTCAGAGTTCATCAAAAGAGAAGGCAGAGTATATGAGAATAGATACAGATAGGTAGATAAATATGGTGATGGTGATCTGTAGAACAGTGGTTCTCATCTTTGTACATTGGAAGCATGTGTATAGTATTCTAAAATTCCCACTAGAAACACCCTGAGTTTCTTATTTAATTAGTTTGGGTTGGGTTTTTTTGTCTTTGTGTTTTTAGTATGCAGGAGATTCTAGGGTGCCTTCCAGATTGAGAACCACTGTAACATAGAAATCCTATTATGATCGCCCCAGTGCTTTTCCATGAAGTCGGAAGCAAAGTCTGCAGCTAAGAGGAAGTATTGTGGTTTCAGGTGGTATACAAGAGACACAAATCCAATTGCAACCAGGCAACTAAGAGTGATATGAGGTCCCTGATGCAATGAGAGAAAGATTAAGGCAGAATTGCATCAGAACAAGCAATGGGGGGAAGGGAAGACAAAGGTCGAGGCAGCATCCATAAGAGAAACATAGTAAAAGGAGTAGAAACCAAAGGGGATGTGTGACAAAGCTAGGTCCGGAGTTTCTGTAGGGGGCTTGGCAGGAACATGGTGTAGTAGGTGAGTCAGAAAAACTGGATTATTATCATGCCTGCACCACTCAGTACTTTTCGCTGGAGTTAAATTTCTTCTACGGAGAATAAGAGTTGTAGTTAAACTGCATAATATTTAATAAAACATCTGCCACAAAACACTAGGCTAGAGAGGTCTGAAAGTGTTTTGTGGGAATCACACAATTTTTACATGCCAGTCTGAGACAACTGGCTTTTTCTTTTTAGGAAGTGACCCATTGAAGGGATTCGAATAGAAATTTGACACGGTCAAATGATGTTTACAGAGGATTCACCTGGAGGTGGCATGAAGGAAAAGACTGTGGTAAGTAAGGAAACGATTGTTTATCTAGAAGTGAGGCAATGAGTCTGCAGTGAAGTGGTGGCAGTGGGAATGGAAAGGAAATGATGGAGGCAAGATAAATTTTAGAGTAAAATTCAACTAATTGGATGACTAATTGGATAGAGAGAGCAAGGAGTCAAGAACGACTCAGTTTCATGCTTAGTTGACGGGGCAAATGGTGACAGAATGAATGAGAACCAAGGATCAGGACAGAAGTTGGGAGGAGGAGCTGAATTGAGGCAGAAAGATAATGAATTTGTTTTTTGACACAGTTGTGGTTTTGTTAGCTATGAACGTGCCAATGAAACGCCCACCAGGCAGACAGATATTTGGAGCTGAGCTCTAAGCTCAGAAGAAGACGTGACCAGAAGATGGAAATTGATGATTAGTCACCAAATATTTGATTGTTATAGAAATGAGATTAAAATCTCCCAAGAGGGCACGCTGAGAAAAGCCAAGAGTTAAGAGGGAACTGCTGTGGCTCGCATGAAGCCTTTTGTTGGTGGAGTGTGAGTTGGAGAGCGGGATTCCAGTGGAGACACTGGTGTGGAAACAGGCTATTCAGGACTCCAGGAAGTGGCTGTTTAGAAACCTGATTGGAAATAGTTTGATATTTTAACAATTTGTTTAGCTATATCTGTCTGTGAAGGCTGAATGTCAATCCCAAGTATAAAACAAGACTGAAAATTAATTTATACCAAGTAAAGGCACATCCGGGTCATTCTCTCTGGGATTTCTACAATTAAGGGATTTCTACTGCCGAAAGCAGCAGTTAAGTATTTATCACGTAAGATCAAGAATTTGCATTTCCAACAAGCGGCCCAGATGACGTCGAAGCATAGCAACATGTTAGCAGCAACTGGGAAAGTTACCTGGGTGCTGCTTTTACCTGTGAGAGCAGAGCAGAATAAAGATACACTTTCTGATGCTAATCAAACGACATCTGAATACAGGTCAACCCATAAGGAGTATTTACTTATACACCACAAGCCCCAATAAGGGATACCTTACTAGGACAATAAAAGGCATGAGTTTCACAATCAAAATATCTGATTGGTGGGACCGGGGGAGCCCATTTTTGTGAGATGAACATTGTATTATTGCAAATACAAGCCAGTGAAACAGCAATAGATGAGGCTGCCTTTGTTTCTAGGTTAATCTTTTCCCTAGAAGGATGCATTCAGTTTCCCACAGGCCATTTTTGTGAAGGGAAGGAGACCATTCTGGAGACTGCAGCCATATTTATACATGGTCTAATTAAAACACAAATTAAATACAGGTCCTAAAAAAGATAGGAAAAATACTCTTCATATCATAAGTGTGCAAATGTTCTGTAGCTTTATGTAGTCTGAGTCAATTTCAGTGGAAATAAAAACAGAGTGTCACAGAAATAACATTCACTAAGGGAAAGTTGAGGGGGCAGGACTGATCTAATTCTGATTAAAAAAAAAATATTGGTTTGAATTTACAGGCTAAGATGGTTATAAACCACTCTGTGAACTGCCATATTTTGCCTTAGTGGTAGTTTTCTAACTTAGAGAAGACTCAACTTTGTGACTGAATAAATAGTCTGAACCACTTAGCAAAGCTAAGATGTTGCCAAAGCACATCTGCAGTGGAATACATGGGCTGTCTCTGCCTTGCATATTCACACACATGACCTGAGAACTGAACAACAGCACATCCTTCAATGTGTCTGAAAATGCCAAGAAAGCCTCTTAGAATCACTCAATACCACCTAAAAGGGAGGCCACACTTCTAAAGGATTCAGGATTTTCAGACTGCTGTTCCCAAGGTTCCAATAGCTTATTGGCTCCATCTGAATTAAGCAAAATTGCCAACCGTGGAGTTGACCTTAGCCCTGTTTCTAATCTGCTTAGATAGGAGTGTGCTACTCGATATTAGAAACATAAACCTTCCCCACAGCAGACAACCACTGGCCTAATTGTTTTTGTTACAAAAATGCAAAGTATGGAAAACCTTCCCCCACCGTAATATCTTGCTCCATTTGACAGATGATAAAAATCAGTTTTGTTCATTCTGGCAAAGAACAATGAAAATAGGGAAAATGCATTGTAAGAAAGCAGGTTTCAACAGACTTGGATAACTCTCCTGGAACCTGGGAATAATGCTGAAATGAGGCTGGAGCCCTGTGAGTGTTACATTAATATCCTCACAGAACTTGCAGCACAGAAAAGAATCTTACACCCCCTTGCACCCTCAAGTAGAATGCAGGTTTCTACAGCAGATAGGGTTTCTTCGAGAGATTTTTGTTCTGGTACTATGTCAACGTGACAGAATCTTATAGGGAAAAGGAAATTAAAATAATTTCTGTATAAAACTTTAGGATCAACATACATCTATAACAGATGGAATTCATTCAATCAGATGAGAAACTATCCTCAGAATGGCAGAGTCTGGATAGTATTCACCCAGCAAGGTGAGAAACTATCCCAGGAACAGCAAGTATTTATCATGTGGGCCACCATGGTCCCACAGCAGACATCATCAATTGATTACGGCACTCTTTTCCACTGAGCTTGGATGAGCCACACGATTCTTCTCAGCATAACATCCAAGAAAGTCACCATTAATCATTCAGGTTTGTTAAACAAAATGAAACCCTTCTTTAACCTTTACTTTAGCATATTTGGTGAACAACCTTTAGGGAAGACACTTTCCTAGCATCATCTCATAATTCTTTTCCATACAGATCTTGCTAAAACAAAATGATTCTTTTATGTAGTTCACTCATTCATTTATTCATTCAACCTGCATTTACTGACTGTTCAGTTTTGAGAACATGGCAAGAGCAAAGCAGACAAAAATTTTCTCCTCTGTGGGAACTTACATTCTAATGCTCATGAAGTTGGTAAAGCGGAACCAATTGATATTTGAGGTTATATTGGCCACTTCTAATTCATTAAAGTGGCCACCCATTACCAAAGCCATCCAAATGAGGAACTTCCAGGTCAGAGCATGCATGAACAATTTTCATTTTGTACCCAAATATAACCTACAAAAATGTTAATCTGACACATGGTTAGTGCACAATCAGTATTACACAACATGATAACAAAGGATAACCAACAAGCAGTTTAAGGATTTGACTATGATCACTATTATACTTATAGCAAATCCAAGCCCCCATTATGGTCAATTTGTTGGGAGTTTCAGGGGCTTGGTCAGGAGGGAGGAGTACAGAATGAGGCCAGAATAAGTTACAAATGGAATTATTCTGACAATCTAGCACATGAAATTTATAACCAAGAAATAAATTTAGGAAATTCATGATTATATGTATCTTCTAATATAATATTTAAAAAATCACTATCAGGTTATAACATGACTTATGTTCAGCTAGTTTCCTGCAGTCTCTCTGACTGTACAATATATTGATACCTCAGTGAGCTGACACTCCCTTGCAGGAATATCAGCCGACCAAAGCTCCACTCTATGTAACTGTGCAGCTGATCACAAGAGGCTGAAAGGAATGGCCCTAATATATAGGACAGTGTACCTGCTAGATAGATTCCAACCATGTAATGGTGCTGGATATTTAAATTTCTGCATAGCAAGGTTGCCCATGGTCTGGCTTTCATCTTCCTCATAAATCTCATTGTTCTTTTAAGGTAAGAAATACTTGACAGCTTTATCAAAAAAGGCTGACAGTCCTGAATCAAGAATTTAAAATTTTCATGTAGTTCCAAATTCTTTAAAGGGGAGAAAATAAGTTTTTTTTCTCCAGCATAAAAATAGTTTCAGACAGAGAAAATGCTTCTGATCAGTTCATATAGTCAGAATTGTTCCTTTGAAGCCCTGAATGTATATGCAAAAGAAATTCCATATAGAGAAGTGGTTTCCTTCAGAAAATTAACCATCTTGTGAAGTAAATGCCTTGAGTTTGGCTAACTTGAAGAAATTTCCTTTGGTTGAAGTAACTTAAATCTGGATATTTTTCTCATGGAATAAAAAATCTCTTTCTAAATTGTCTTTATGACTAAGTTATTGTCTAAGATGGGACTTTTGTGTATTCCAGGGTAACCACATACTTACAGAGTGAAAATATTTTTATTTTCTAGCAAAAACATGCTACTTTGTATCTGCTGAAATTGTTTTAACATTCTACTTAAAATGCATTATGGACGGATATATTTTCTTTTAGATCTACACGTAACTTGTGGAAGTTTGAATGCAACAAGTTGCATGTTCGGCCAATATAAAATAAATTTGTAGTTTTAAAATATATATTCTCACTTGTTTGAAAGTAGAACATGAAATTTTGAAAAACTGTAAAGGAATAAAAATACTGTGCAATCTAAATAGAGTACATCAAAAAAAGTCCCTTTTTCGGGTGGGAATTTAAATTGTTAATAAATTATTATTATTATTATTTTGCTCAATACCTAGTTAATGGTTTTTATATCCAGTATCTCTACAGAAACTTGTGGCTACATTAAGAAGAATATGGCTTGAGTTTCCTGGGGAGAAGTCTAGAGGAAAGATGGGGAGATGTGGAGACAGTGCGATGGAAACACGGCCACAGGCTGAAACCTGGCTAATCTTCACCGGCCCTTCTAAAGCCAATGCTCCAGGTCCAAAGGAAGGACCCTGCCTCTGGCTTCTCCTCTCGAATTCCTCTAATGGCTCTGATCCCCTTGTCATCTTCATGAACTCCGACATGCACCCCACAGACCTAGCATCATGCTGGGGGTGAGTAAGCTTTTGACAAATGGCAGCTATTTTCATTGCACGATATCCACATATTTATGGAACAACAACAAAAAAGGAAACGTGAAGTATCAGCCATTTATCTCTGTCACGGCATTTCAGCCCCTTAACTTTCTCCCTGCCCTTGGACAACATCTCACTGTGTCCCGTGCAGCAGGAACCCAAGGAGCTGAAATAACCCCCTGGAGTCAAGGTAACTCTGGAGATGGGGAGACAGAGCTGAGGTGTAAGGTAGCCCTGGGGACTTTGTGCGCCACCTGAATCCAGTTGGAGGTTAAGGCAGCTGCCATATGGACTTTATAATCACTAATACCAGCAAATCTCATTTCTTTTTTTTGCGGTACGCGGGCCTCTCACTGTTGTGCCCTCTCCCGTTGTGGAGCACAGGCTCCGGACGCGCAGGCTCAGCAGCCATGGCTCACGGGCCCAGCCGCTCCGCAGCATGCGGGATCCTCCCGGACCGGGGCACAAACCCGTGTCCCCTGCATTGGCAGGCGGACTCTCAACCACTGCGCCACCAGGGAAGCCCTCATTTTTATTTTAAATATTACTCTAAGTTGGGTCTCTTTCCTTCACCACAGAAAAAGTCCTAACACAACTGTAATTGTTGACATTGGTTTTGGTTTTAATTGTTCGTTTTTCAAACAGCCAGAATTCTTAAAATGCAGTATCTCTTCTGGAGTATTTATCCAATAAGAATTATCTATTGATAAATGTAAATCCCATGCTTTTAGTTTCTTATTTTGTTTTCCTTGTTATTTTGTTCTTTGGTAAAGACTGAAGCCAGGTCTAGACAAATAAACAGGGAAAAGATAAACACTTAGGCCAGGATATGATAAAGCCAGAACTGGATTACTTCATAAAGTAAGGAGGTAATTCCCTCATGAAGGATTATCTAATACATAATGAAGATTATAAAATGTGATTGATTCAGTTATTTCATATAAATCCAACCAGAGTATGGTTTCTGGGTATACGATTCTATGTATCTATTGTAACTCTTAAGGGTGGGTTTTCTAGGGCAAAAATTCTGTGGGAGCATAATAACCACTGATTTCAAAATAATGCCTCAGTTATAGCCATGAGGTTGATTTAATCTGATGACTTGTGCATGTGTTCATGCATGTGCCTGTGTATGTAATCTGATATTTTTCATCATGTAGCTGTACCTCCTCACCCCTTTTCAAAGGCAGTCATATGTGGATGATGCCAAACATTATGTGTATTTCCCTTTCTGAATAATGTAAGGCTTCTATGGATGGGTAGCACAAGGAAGCTTCTAATTTTGAATGATATATAGAATGCGGTCATTTATATATATAAATTTCCATTACAGATTTAGGTCATCTGCAGCCATCTGTTTGTTTTGGTTTGGTTTTTATTTTATTTTGCCATCTGTGTTAGAAAATTTACAGGGCTAACAGATTTTGTTAATGCATATGGATATACAACCAAAATGTGGAGAAAGTTGAATTTAAAAAAAATCTTAATGTCATGAAAATGACCACAAGGAATAACAATCATGACAGAAAGAAAATAAGAAAGGAGAAAAGGAAATCAAGCTATACTACCTTATCAGATCATTTTTTCTTTTTAGTTTGAAACAACAAAAGACAACTCAGAATAAACTTTAACCAAAAAAAAAAAGAAAAGCGCTTTTTTTCTGAAAAAGTGTTTTGATTTTTTTGTCCATGGAAAAGGATATTAAGAGACCCTAAAAGGAGCTGATAATTAACCAATGCCTGATGAGGGGAGGCCCCAGGGTTGCTTCAGGGACCTACCAGTGGTATTCATGAGATATCTCTTTAATAATAACAATGGCAATCTTAATCATCTTGAGCTTCATATCTATTGAATATGCAGTATGTTACATTTTAAATAAATTCCCTTATGTACATTTCACTGTAGTTGTATGAAAAAGCTCACATTACTTTTTCCTGTTTCGCAAATAACAAAACTAAAGACAAAGAGTCTAAATAGATTTCCCAAGGCTACTTTGCTAGTCAGTGGGAGAACACAGCACTGAATTCAGTCAGGCAGGTATGAGAGCCCAAGTACTTAAGCAACCACAGGATTACATGGTCCCCCTTCAAACAACCCCCAGGTTCTGTGGTTCACTTCAAAATTACAAAATTTCGAGAAAGGGATGCTTACGGCTCTAGCTTGGATCAGGTGTCCACATTTAGATCGTCTTCCTCAGACAAACGGCCAGGGTTACCATGTAGAAGGTGGCCCTTTGTGTTTTGGGGGAGCTGTGAAGAGCTCGGCAGGCCAAGAGGTACGTCTAGAGCATTCATCCTACCTTCATCCAATCTTCCCAGTCAAATGTGATCGTTCCCTTCCCAGAAACCCAGAACTCTGTCCCCTTTTATGGCCCTCAGGAAACTTTGCTTTGTGTTATAGTGATGGCCTTGTCTATCATCACCTCTAGAAAAGTTCTAGAATGCAGGGAGTTTTGCCTTTCTTTTATACATCCCCCACTGAATCTACTAGGTACTGGCCCATAGACCATTTAAAGACCAGTTGTTGAGTTTAAAAAGTAACTATGACTGGTCAATGAATGTGAAGAGTGCCATACCTTCTCCTATCACATACAAAGACCAGGGAGCCACATGCGCAAAGGCAAACTGAGACCAAAAAAAAAAAAAAAAAAAATGTAGGGAGTAGGATATGGTCTATGCCTCCATTTTAAAATCAGCACATGAAAATGACATTATTTTTAGCTTCAGTTTCATGATTCAGCCTTTCCAGTGTAAATAATTTAGAAGAGAAGTGAGGCAAATATCGGATTTGTGGGAGACGTAAATTAATTTCAATCTAAAATTAGAAGAACCCTTCCCTCCCATGGACAGATGACAAGGGGACAAAAAGGACAAGAGGAGTCTGATGAAAACACAAAACCTAGCAGGCTGATGGCCTTTTGATAAAGGAAATAGAAGAGTCAAATGTCCAGGGCGATCAGAGGTTTACACAGAAAGACGAATAACACAGGTCAAGAGAATGGATATAAAAGGACATCAAATTTATGACATATTTGCTTTGTAGACCTGGCTTGAGGCAAAAGTGAAAATTAGACATAGATTGTATTCAGGCATCCAAATCTCCCATTTTGTGCCCTCTTGGGCTCTGACACTTTCTCCAAACTTCAGTACCCATAGCCCTCTGGTCCCCTATTTTCCCCCATTTTCTCAATGGAAGATGGGATCAGGTATCTCTCATTTACATGCAAATACAAATGAGTCAGTCTGGATGTTACCATTTCTTTAACTGTGAAAGGAAAAGTTTAATCTCTGTTAAAAAAATTTCCAAAACCAACAGGTGACTGGGCAGACTTCTAAGGATCAGGATTCCTGATTCAGACATTGTGTAAAGCTGACCCTCCAATGAAGAGAATTCTACGTAGGGAAGAGGCATAGTCTCTGCTAAATTCTCCTTTGCACAGAAAGAACATGGTATCATGGGGGACAGAATGTTTTGGTCCTGCTTTGCCACTAAATACTATGTGATCTTGGGTAAATCACTCAACTACTCTAGGCCTAATTCTCCTCTTTTCAAGCCTCAGTTTCTCTTACTCTATAAAATGAAGTAAAAAAAAAAAAAATACACTGCTTGGGGATGTTGTAAGAATTGAATATCTGTAATTGCCTAGCTCAGGGCTTGGTGGTTAGTAAGTGCTCATTAAATGGTAGTTATCATTTTTAATTTACACTATTACTGATGTCATTACTTCTGTTACATTTGGTGAGTGATCTCCAAAGTGGGATATCTGAAACTCAGAGTGGGTGTGTGTGTTGAGAGGTGGGATGGAAATATATGAACTTACATTAATAAATGTGTATATACATATAAAACCTTTAAAAAGAGAAGAAATTAAGCTTTAATAATATTTAAAGTATGGATTGACACTCATGTTCTTCCTTAATCTCTGTATTGCTGTTCACTCACCACATAGGAAAAATCACCCTGTGTATCCTGGGACAGAATGGGATGTTCACAGTGTGGAAGGGTTGATATGGCACCTCTCTTGTTTGCCAGCTATGTATTGCCATTATTTATGAATTAAGCTGTTTCATTTTCAAGAACAACTCACAAAACAAACAAGTGACTCACAAAACAAACAAGTGGCTTGAGATAATTCCTGCAAAGAAACTACAGTTTGAATTTGGTATTAAAAATGCACAATTTCAAGAAAATGACAGCACTGGCACATCCCCCATTCTTTACATGATCTCCTTGTCTGCCACACTGTCATTAAAACAACAGTTGATAAGAAGGCAGAGGCAAAAAAAAACCTATCTATCGGAAATTGACATCCACTATAATTAACAATGCACCATTAATAAGTAAAATGTTTGCCATCTCTTCCTTTTTCTATTGTTCTGACTGCACTTTATTTCTAAATAAATATTCAAGTGTTAGGGGTGTGTACTTCAATATTTTTTAGGATGCAGCACCTAATGAAAAATGTTTGGAAACCACTCCACTAAATGCATGAATCTCTTGTATTTCCAGGATTTTTAACTTAATGGCAGGAAGAGGAAAACGATTTTAGCTGAAGCTGGGAAAATTTTTAAAGATGGACATTTTATTCCCAGGTAAAAGAAAAGGAATCATTAATATTTTATTTGATTTCATTATTAAACACAGTAAACACCCTAAAAGCATAACATTTAGTTATCTCCCCCACCATCTCCTAGAACTTAGTTCTTTAAGTCTAACTCCCAAAGGCATCATAAGATCATTTAATCCTTCTGTGCATCTTATGCCAGGCCACTGGAAAGCTTCCGAGAAGCCAGGAGAATTCGAGATCACAAAGTCTGAATTTATTTCTAGAAAATTAAGGAAATAGCACTGAAAAATAAAAGTTATCTTCATAAAAGTGCACCAGGACAGTAGATTGGTGGGTCCCTTAATATTTCAAAACCCCTTGTTTTGGGCCTGCGCGTCCGGAGCCTGTGCTCTGCAGCGGGAGAGGCCGCAGCGGTGAGAGGCCCGCGTACCGAAAAAAAAAAATTAAAAAAAAAAAAAAAAAAAAAAAAAAAACCCTTGTTTATTCTTAGAGATATATCTCTAACAATAGATTGATGGATTGAGTGAGTGATCTCTATCTGTAACTATAGAGAGGGTCCTATCTTACTCCCTTTAAATCTACTTCCAGAATAATTTTTTATTCTCTCTTTAAGAATGCTCATAGGCTTTGCATGCTTTGTGTTTCATGTCCATGTGCCCTCACGCTAGTGGGAATGATAGCGTTCAATAAAAATAAGATATACTGGTATTTTCATTCTGAGGCATCACTTTTCTGGGTTGAATAAGGATCCAAATTAATATAATATTCTAAACAGGCTTTCACATTTCCTTGTTCTTCTAGGTGAGACTTTAAAATTCTCTTAAGCCCAATCTAGATTCTCAAACCCATAAAAAACTCTCTTTAACTGGACAGATTTTTAAAGCAAGAATGCCTTCTAATTCTACTTTGTAGTTGAGGGATCCTGAGCTGGGTTTTTGTGCCTCTAAATCTCTCTGTGAGCCCGGGAGTTTCCATGAGTAAAATAAGCATCATACTACCAAAATGCTCACATATTTCTGACAGAAGTCCAGAGCGATTGCACAGTGCCTGGTGCTGCAGAGTCCTTGGGTGAAAGGCAGGCAGGACATTCGCCTAAGATTTCTATCAGTGCTCATTTCCAGATGGAATTCTGGAGCTATACTGAGTTCATTCCTGTTCAAAATCTGTTCGGTAAGTGCTTACAGAGTTGGTATGGGCTCGTTTGTTTTTGCTGGTCACCATGGAGCTGCTAGTTTCAATCACAGAGCATCAGAGCAACTGGGAAAGAAGAGTGCCAGAACCCACTGGCTGGCTGTCTTTGGAGAAGCTGAAGGGTGAGTAGCAGGAAGCAGAAAACCAAAAACCATCACTGCCAATAAATGACCTAGACACTGTTTTCCTGGCGTTCCTGTTTGAGCTCTTTATGGTTAGGTAAATCAAGACAAATGGGCGGAAAACAAAGTTTTCTCAAGGATTCATGGAGGTGAATCTCTTTGTTATAATGTGAGTGAAATTCTTTTGCAAGAAGTTTAGTTCTGGCAGAACAGCAGAGATGGATCAGAGTTTGGATTCTGAATCACTGAGGCTGAGCACAGGGCTCAAACTTCACAAATCTCAGTTTCTCGTCTGTAAAATGGGTATAATAATATCTACCTATTGGAACTGTATACTAAGACATATAAATTGCAAAGCACAGTGCCGGGCACATAGGAAGCACTAGTAAGTGATTGCAGATTTTGTTATTCTAGCCCTTGTAAATGAGAGTATTCAACATTTAAACAAAAGTATATCATAGGATTATAATTTAATGCTGAGTTTTAAGGCTTTCACTATATTTCACTCTACAATTGAGAAGACATGACATTTTAGAAAAAAAAGCCATACGATGTTTCACAGTATTTAAATTTCCAAGCCTGTGAAACTCCAGCACTATCTAATTTTAGTAGCTGCTAAGTTTTATACATCTTGCTTTGCTTGGTTGGAAATCAAATGCTTTCCTTGGCAATAATCATTTTTACAAACACACTGTATGAAAAGTAATACATGTGTATTTTTAGGGAATCACTTTAAAAGCGTGATTGATTTAACTCCTCCTGTGTTTCTAAGTAGACACTGCCCCGCCCCTCAACCGTATGGTCAGGCTAGGATTAATGATAAAAAAATCTCTTTAACAATATATCAAAATTCATACAGCTGCAGGAGAGAAAAGGCGCCACAGTAATTTAACTTTTGGAAATTCTGGGCCAAAATGCTTTCTGGCTAGTCTTTTCTCCTGTAGAAACAACTAGCCTCCTTAATCATCCTATGCTTCTACTGTTAGGCTCTCTCTCAGGCTCACCCAGAGCTGCTATCAATGGGTTTTAATCCCATCCTCTCTTTTGGAAACTCTGTTTCCGTAGAACCAGATTATTTTCCTGCAATTTGAAGTTCCTGCATGTCACAGGAGGTATGCCAGACCAGGGACTTAAAAGCTGATCCTTTCTTTATCATGGCTAAATTCTCGATAAGCAGAGAAAGGTTTTGACATTCAAACTGGCCCATTCTGGAACCTTTTAAAGGAACTGCTCATTCCAGTCTTTTAATAAAACTCAAACGAAAAGATTCTGGATTTAATAATATGAAACAGAAAAATTATTCCCTTCACCCAGAAATTTGTAGCTGCTTTGTTCAGATATTGGTCAGATGGCAGGGGCTGGGGGCAAGGAAGGAGTGGGAAGACATTGGGGCTTGTTCTGAGGGATCTCTGGAAATTCAGGTACCTCTGTTGACTCTGACACCTCAACAGACTAATGAGAGGGAGCTCTGGCAGGGCAATTCTTGGATCTGTCAACAGTATACACAGTATAAATGAAAGTGTCCTTCCAGATAGATCACAATTTCCAGGGCCACTGTGAAATTCAGTGATTCTACGGCAACCTGTATTCTAATGGACTCTGTTTTTTAAATTTCTCACTCTCTGTCTCTTTCTCTCCCCCCTCTGTCCCACCACCCATCATATTCCTGAGGATGAGGACATAGATTGATAAACTGAGAGGCAGTGGAGGCAAGGAAAGCAGGGTTCTGATGTTCCATATGTCATTTCAATTCACTGTTTTATCATCCAGAGAACAGAATTCAAAAACTTCTCATCATGCCCAGGGATATTCTCTTTTTCCTTTCATAAAACGAACGTAAGAGCCTTTTACAGGAAACCCAACACTTACTGTGTTGCCATGAACTGAAAATCTACCTAAATGAATGGTGAGAGAAAAAGCTCATATACGGCAGCCACTCAATTTCAAAATAAAAAAAAAAAAAAAAATTCCCGCTTGAAGGCACTCTGGCTGTGTAACGCAGTAGAATCTCTACTTAACGGCCAGACTTAAACTGGAGTAAGAACAAAGGTAACAATTCCAAACTCCAAAGTGTTATTGCTAGGAGACTTAAAAATAATCACAGTAATAATAAAAGGAATAAGTAATCAAGTCATTAGCTGTTTCCTAAGTCTATACTACGATCCACATGTGCACAATTGTAACCATTTCTTGCTAATTCTGCCCACTGTGATGTCGCAAAGGCTCATTTATTCATGTGTCTCCCTCGGTGGCCAAATTCCTATCACTTGCAGATCTCTCCTTGCTTTTGTTTCTAGCGTTTCCACCTCTTTCAGGGTATCCAACATATAAACAGAAAAGGTGGTTGTTTGCATCAACGTAGGTTCATTATAATCCTGCTTTCTGAGGCTCACCCATTTTCTTTTTCATTTATTCTAATCAAATGAGACAGTTAGGCACCGACTGTTGCGTGTATTCTAGTCACTAATTTTTTTTTTTTTTTGAGTTACAGATACAACGCTTGATTGTCTGTTTGAAAAGCAAAGGAGAAAGTCCTTTGGATTTCATTTGACATTGCACGACTAAAATGAGCTTACAAACATCTTTTTCTCTCTACCCAATCCTCTTGCTTTTATTGTGAAGGCTACGATAAAATAAAAACACAAATGTAAAGAATTATTGGTTGAGATGGTTTTGGTCTTTCTTTCAAGCTATCTTTTGATGTTTGCCTCTAGAACTCCAATGTTGCAGCCACCACGGCTTGAAGTATTTCCCCCACTGCTTGTGCCATTTCAAACATTCTCTTAGTATTAAAACAAATCAGAATCAGGAGGTATCTAATTGTGCTGGTTTTGATTTTGTTAATACAAAGTGAAAGATTAAAATGGAGCAGGAACAGCAAAAACATTTCTTAAAGCGGCAGTCACGGCAAACCATTAAAAGGCAAAGAAGCTGCAAAACCAAAGCCTGGAAAACTTTTAAAAAAAACAAAGGGAAAAAAAAATCAGGAAAGTACAACCATTACAGTGGTTGCTTCATAACCTCTTTATAAAAATGTTACTGTTTGGCAAAAGGCACTACTTTGAAGGTTTTCAAATAAATCATAACTGCTTCCCCCTGTAACATTTACAAGTTCCCATATTATATTTGTCACTTTTGGTGGCAGTTGGTGAGTTTTGCAGTGGTCTGGGTGCTTCCCCAACATGCCTCCTCTCCTGTTTTGTTTTCTTCACCCTTTGTGCAATCTCAAATTCTCAGTTACTCCCAGGTTCATACTCCAGTTTTCCCTCTTCGCAGCTCTATTATTATTCCGCAGGACAAGAGTCTTAGGTGCCTCTCTCACCCCCAACCCCAAGACCCTTAATGCAGTCTTGAACCGAGCATCAGTTGAACTAAAGGGATCTCAAGAGTCATTCGGGCTTTGCTCTTTAAGCCTACAACTTCCTTTTTGTCATGGCGATTATTATTTCAAATCACACTTTACACAGTTCCTAGGGCGCTGGTATGAACAGGTAGAACTTCCCCTGTTCAATGCTTGCCAAAATAACTCACTAATAGAAATTGTAGCAAAATCTCCACCTCCCCCCGCAATCTCAATTTCAAATATTTTGGGATCTTACGCCATCTCCATTCTCTGTGATCATTCTCTCTTCCCCTAGGGACTGGGGGACAAGCAGACTTGCAAAGTAATAGAAGTCTTTCCAAGACTTGCCGAGCCCATGGATTATACCCTTTGGCAGAAAGTTAAAAAGGGTGAGTACTCGTCAATAAACTTTTGGGCTTCCTTTTCGAACTCCTTTGAGAAAATGTAAGTGATCCCTTGTAAGCTGAATCTGATTCACACCTTGGCATGAAGTAATCACCTACCATCCTCTGGGACAAATTTCTCAAACCCAAAATTGGAAAATGTGGTTTGCCCACAGAAAATTGCACATTTGGACTGGTTGCTATAATGAACACCTATTATGCATTCAATCATAACGGTATTCATTTAACTAAAAGGAGGAGTAAGACTTGAACTGAGATATGAAGGGGAAACAGGAGTTAGCCAGATAGGCAAGTGGGAGAAAAGTGTTTAGACAAAAAGGAACAAAAAACACGAAGACAGTGGTGTATGAGTGTGTGAGACATTTCGAGGAGCTACAGGAAGCTGGTTATTAAGTGATTGCCAAGGGTTGCAGGACGAGTGTCAGGAGAAGAAACTGAATACACGGGCAGGGGACAGACCATCAAAGGCTTTGTGTATGGAGCTAATGAAGTCAGAATTTCATCCAGCAGGAGAGTGGATGAAGGATTTTGAGCAGAGGAGTGAGATACTCAGATTTGCATCTGACAGAGATGCCTGTTGGCAGCATGGGAGAATGGATTGACAGGGTCAAGGCTGGAAGCAAAACACATGGGGAGCCACTGCAAAAAGCGAGGTGACAGAGTCTGTGTGCCCCAACGAAGGCTGTGACAGTGGGGATGGAGATAAAGGGCAGGCAGTTTGGGGAAATGTTAGAATGAGAGAATTGGCAGAACTTAGGGGCTAATAAAACGTGAGAGATGAGAGGAGAAAGAGTCTTGGGTTCTCTTGAGGCATTTCATAATTAATTAATGGAGGAAATATTGACCCTACATGGTAAAGCCACCCCTCCACCTGTGTAGCAAATCCATTTCTCTCTCATATTCAAGGACTTTCTTGCTCTGAGTATACATCCTCTCTCTCTTTATTCCTCTTTACTGAATCATTCCTGCCAACAGGAGAACATGGTATAATAGCTCTTATCTTAAAAAAAAGAAAAAGCTCTTTTCGACTCTACTTTCCTTCCCATGCACTGCTTGATTTCTCTGCCCTCCTCTATAGACAAATGTCTTGTGTGAGTTGTCCAAACTGCTTCTCATTATCTCACCATCCAATTTCTGTCAAACTCCACACAAGCTTTTGTCCCCAATGCTCCACTCAAACTTCTCTTGCCAAGGTCTGGTAAAAATAACTTTGATTCTATCCCCCTGGGCACACCTGGAGACAGTGTAGGCACAGTTCAGTGTGGTCTTGCTCAGGGATCTGTAGTATTTATACCCTGGCACCTGCAGCAGTGGTTAAGGGCCGTCTAGGGTAGGGCAGGGAAATATGAATTCCTAGGCATCCCCAGCTCTCTGTGAAACAGGTTGCTGAAACCTGAGGCCAGTTTTCCTACAAAGAGATGCAGGTACTGGCTGTTAGCAAGAACCAGTGTTCACAAAAACAGCATAGGGAAGGGGTACCCAAAGTGGAGTTCCCAGACCAGCAGGATTGGCACCCCCTGGAAACTTGTTGGAAACGGAAATTCTCTGACCCCACCTCACATGACAAGCCCTCCGGGTGACTCTGATGTACATTAAAGTTTGAGAACCACTTCATAACATCTCTGTGATAAAAACACAATTACATTATCCTTCTTGTACAAATAAGAAGAGTCCAGGAGATTTTGACCCCAGTATTTTGACATCGTGATAGTGTGACTCCACATTTATTAATACAGACTTTAAAATCAAAATTATAACAATATGGATGAATTTTTATGAAGAAAATATTTTCTGCAGCAGACTATATTATACCAATTTAATTTCCTGATGAATTTTTTTATACATTACATGTAAGTGTTTTACTATTGATTTAACATTAACATCACTGGGACTAATACAATTTACTACATTACTTTTGTAAAGGAGTTTCAATTCGTCAGTTAAAATTTTTTATTTTATCTAACTCAAACTATTATGGTCATACATTTAGCTAATTTGAAATTTGTTTTGTGGCATTATTTTTATGAAGCCAATTGTTTTCCAGGCCAAATATTGCAAACCTATATTTTGCCAACAAGAGTTGATTTGCCAGTCAGTTTTTCATCAGTAGCAAATTTTACAGTGAGCAGTTTTAACTACTGTTAGTTTCATTCCATGTTGATTATTTCTATAAATTTTAAGTTGGATAAAATACTATATGTTTATCCTTATTTCTTAGCTAAAACATAAGAGAAATCGTGGTAAATTGTTATCAAGTATTACATAATTACCCTATTTTCAAAATCCCTGAGCTATCATAAACTATTTTCAAGGCATGCAGTTTTTCCATAGCCTCTTACCCTTGAGATTACCTTAAATGTGTGCTCCTAATTTCTTCCAGAGTGGATCTAGTAGATTTTACAAATGCAGAATGTGGGAAACTGTGCTCTCAGAATTCTGCTGGCCTAAAACAATGTGGGACTTCAACAAAGTGGTTTACTCTTGCTGTTTACTGAGTGCAAATAACAAACAGATTTACTATATGGAGGAAACGAGGGGGTTACTGAATGTTCCACAAAGCATGCACCCAATCTCATGTCATCTCTTTCTCTCTGTTTTGTACTAACTGCTATACCAATGATGGAACAGAGAGCGTTAGTGAACAGATGCGTAGGAGCTTCACGCGTGGCAGCTTCAAGATCTCTGACTCTGTTGTACAGCCCAGACATTTGTTCATCGAGCCCATCTTTTCTCCCTCTTGAGCACACATCTGTGTTGCACGTCTCCTCTACGGTTTTCTGTGCACACGTGACTAGTAGATCTTAAGGAAATATGAGGACGAGTGAGACACAGCTCCCTCACCATGCTCTCTTCTTCTAGCTGCGTGACCTGGAGACAATCCTGGGGCCATGTCAAGAGTTATGTGTTTCAAATGGCAGAACAACAAGAAGAAACACATCCACGGTTTTGGAATCATTGCTTAAAGGAAAGTTGCCCCACCAAGAATAACCACTTTGGAATATTCTATTAATAAGAAATAAACTGTATTATGTTAGATTATTGAGATTTGAATGTTTATTTGTTACAACACCCAGCATTATCCTAACACAGGGGGAAGAGCAGGAGAATCCTGCGGTAGGATCAAAACACACCGATATGGAAAAGAAACAACACAAATGCCCTTCACTGGGTAAGCAGTTAAACTGTGGTACATTCATACCATGGAATGCTACTCATGGAATACAGGAAAACATTAGTGACACATGCAACCACTTGGATAGATCACCAGGGAATTATGCTGGGTGAGAAAAGTCGATCTCAAAAGGTTACATACTGCACGATTTATATTACATATTTGAAATAACACAGTAATAGAGTTATAAATTAGTGGTTGCCAAGAATTAGGGGTGAGGGAGTGAAAGTGATGAGTGTGGCTACAGTTTTGTATCTTGACTGTGGTGGTAGTTATATGAATCTACACATGTGATATAGTCACATAGAACTATACACACACATAGGCACATGAGAAACTGATGAAATCAGATAAAGTTCTGTGACTCTACCAATGTCAATTTCTTAGTTTTGAGATCATACTATAATTGTGCACCATGTTACCACTGGGGAAAACTGAATGAAGGGTATACACGGAACCTCTCCATACATTTTTTGGTAACTTCCTATGAACCTTTAATCACTTAGAAATAAAAAGTATTGAAAATATATTGGTTGAATTTTCATAAAATGTACAAAAGGAATGGACTTAAAGCAAGAAAAATTCAGTGGTTCTCTGTGGGGTATTATTTGGGGGTTCAAGGGGTGCTCCCCTGAGAATAAAAATGGCTGAAGCTTCACTGGAGAAACTGTACTTTGGCTTAAGCTATTGTTCCTAGTTAAGTGTTGATCCACTGAATATATTTAGTTGTTAACATCTCAGTGTGAATTTATCAGATGCTTTCTGAAAACCAGTTCTGATTTTCTTTTCCCTCTCTCTCTTCCCCCTTCCAATTTCTATCTCTTTCAACCCACCTTCTTTTTAACCAGTGGGAAGGGAGCAATTGTAATCTTTCTCTCTCTCTCTCTCTCTCTCTCTATATATATATATACATATATATATACACACACACATATTTATATATTTATATATATAAAGATATATGTATAAAATCTTTATATTCACATATATATTTTTTCCTAACACATCATATTACTACTCTGGATTGAGTTCATTTTCTATAAGGAAAATATTTAAATGTTTATTTATCAAATATATATATAAGTACTTTGAAATTCAAGATTTTACATTGGGGTTTCTGCTTGAGAAATCAGTCATAAAACAGGAAGGACCGAGTTGCTAACATCACTTATGTCCTTGTATATTACTGTTGATACTATTTTTGGAGGAGTAAGTTTTTAATTGTCAACAGTCCATTAATGACCGTTTAACCAAAAGGTTAAAAGTAAGCTGGCACACTTAAAGAAGATATTTGTTGACAAAGGAAGTTTGCTACTGTTTCCACTAATATTTATCATTTTATCATTTATATTTTATGAAATGTATGCCTCACCTAAAAAACTGCAAGTTATATTTCATTCATTTAAATCTACAAGGAAAACCTGAACGCTTTCATTAAATTGTTTTCTTCCTAACACTTTACTTATTATCAAGTCATGATAAGCAACCTCCCAAAATCTGCCCCAGAAAACAAAAACAAAGGCCAGATCTATTGAAAGCCAATGTAAACAGTTGTGTCTACCACGCTGTATTCAAAAAAAAAGATGCTACCTACTTATGGAATTTCTACATCACTGTTTAATCCTTCCATCCACTCTAATTTATAGTGCGCTGGTTTCCTCATCCATCAACAGAGATGGGTGCCCAAGATGAATGGCTTCCCCTTACGTTAAAGAAAACTTCCCACTCATACATCTCTTCCTTGAGACTCTCAAATGGCACTCTGCACTCTGAGAGAGATTCCTGTTTAACAGGTCTGCAGCATCTTTCTCTCTGGTTCATTCAATGATCTGCATCCTCCAGGCTTCGGCTATTCACCTTCTAAGCCAACCAAGTCTTTGTGGGAGCTAAAGCAAAACTGTCTCTTAAGTTCAGCCCTCATAAATGAATAACATTCGTTTTGTCTCTTCCGAGCACTTAAAAATGAAACAAAACAAAAATCAGCATAGCCTGGTGCAATATTAACAACAATTTCTCACTTAAAAAGAGACAAGTTAGTACAGTTGGAAGGAAGAGAGCTGGGAATTAAGAAAAAGACTCCCAGCTCAGCCCCTTTCTAGGCTAGAGACTCCCTCAGCAGCACTGTGGCATGGAAGAGACCAGAGGTGTTTCATGTCCCTGTGGGAAATTGAGATTGAGCTGGCTGGGAGCTCCCCAGGACACTGGAGGCCAAGTCACTCTGGAGCAGCGGGCTGCAGAGTGGAAAACTCCAGAGATGGAAGAGAGTCATAAATTGACTTCATACTATCTGCCTGCCCAGTGCAGCCAGCAGGAAGAGAGGCCAGGCTGCAGGCAGAAATTTCCCTGCACTTCTCATGCCAAGAGGACAGACTTGTGCCACCAGCAGCAAGCACAGCAAAGACAAAGGCAGACTCTCAAAGACCAGGTCAGCAGGGAATAGGGAGGACACTGTGGACTCCTGGTACCATGTTGTATGTTAGCCTTGCCAGAACCAGAACCAATGCAATCTGGAACCAGAGGGAGGGAGAAGCAGGAGAGCAAAACTCTGCAAAGCTACTTGCCCCTAAAAGACTGGGTTAACCTTAAAGTGACAGAATGAAACCAGAAGTGATTAAATTATCCCAGATTAGAATTAGAGGCTCATGAGCAAGATGTTATCTTTTTACCTACTAACATTGTAATGATAATTTTTAAAGCTTTACAAACCTCTTGGTGGGATTTTTGATCTCAGTAACCAGTAGCTGAGTTTTGCCAGAAGGGGGGGGATTTAGATCTTAATGACTTGGTTTCAGGTTATTTGTATAATTCCCTCCTCTCCTCCAACCTTACTTCATTTAAGGTTCTCCTTAAAGAGGCTTTGCCAGACCACTCTGTCTGAAATAGCCCACCCTCCTCCTCTCTCTCCCCTTACCTTATTCCTCTTGTGAGCATGCACTACTATATGCTGTTTCATTATGTATGTATTTGTTTATTGTCTCTCTTCACTACTAGAATGTAAGCTCCATGAGGACAGGAATTTGATTAATTTGTTTACAATTATCCCAATGTCACATAGTAGTTGTTCAATAAACATATGTTGAGTAATTAGTAATAAGCTAAGTCACCCAACTTCTCTCTTGCTTTCCTCACTTATACATTGGTGATAATATGAATACTGATTTATCAGAATTGAGGAATAAATGAGAGTGTACCTATAAATTCAGTGCTCCATGAATTATAAGTCCATAAGTAATTGGTAGTTAGTGTTTTAATTAAGATCATGAAAATGTTTAACTCAGGAGCCCTCAAATGATACCAACAAAATCCAAAAGGTGTTTATCTGCTGTGCCCATGCAAAAGCCAGTTTTGCTAACTGCAGTGTGCCCACTCCCCTTTATTTTGGATTAGCAATAAACTTGTAGCCACGTTCTACTGCCATTGCTTTTTGAATAAAATTCAAACTCCTGAAAATGGACAATGCTTTAAGATCTTGAACGATCCAGATTCTGCCTACTTCCTGGTGTTCATCAGATACCACAGTTTCTGTTCTTCAGGGTCTAGGCACGTCGAGCTTCTTTCTTTCTGTCTCTTGAATACTCCAAGGTTTTTCACCAGCAGAGATTCTTAAGCCTCTCCTACTTGGAAAAGCTTCCTAAAGAGCTTTACAAGGCTGGTTGCTTTCATCATTCAGGGTTTGACTCAAACATTAATGTCCTAAAATGATTCTTTCCTGATCACCTTGTCTGGAGGAGTCTTCCCCAATCACCAACACACATACCAACCTGCCAAAGTCATTCTCGATTCCAGAGCCCTGTGTTATTTTTGTCACAGCAAAACTTTACATTAGATTCTTTTCATAGCACTTAAAATTTTTAATCATTTCAGTCTCTTGGAGTTCTATATGAAAGGGAGTTTTTTTAACATAAAGAAAGTTCTTTATCAAAGTCTTAATTACTGCATTGAGTTTAAGCTCTAACTTTTGAAAAATAATTGCTACTAAATGCTGGCTTTTGTGTATTATAAATAATTTTAAAATTTTATTATGCCCTACAAGTGTCTAAGTGACACGTTTACAAATCTAAAAAATAGGTTTCTTTTGCTTTTCTCAGGACTAATTCAGTTTTTTATATCTCTCCAAAAGATAAAAAGAAAGGAAACATTTCAAAATATTCTAGATATAAAAATTAATATATTGAGGTCTTAAAGTAGCCTGCAAAATAAATTCATAAACCCTGACTTTTATCTTCAACTAATTATGTAAGTGTGCTAAGAACTTGGCCCTAGTCCTTAGATTTGACACAGAAATCGTCTGATAAATCAGAAAGACTACTAAACTATTCATTCAGTCAGTAAATATTTATTGAGTGAATAATTTATGTCAGTCACTGGTCTATGCACAGGATGAGTAAAACAGATATTGGTGTCCTCTTATTGCTTACTATCTCAAAAGGGACACATATTAACCAATATATATGCAGAAAATATCTAATTTATTATTATAATAAGAATGTAAATGGCATAACAAGAGTCAAATACATTAATAAAATAGAACAGGAAATTTAGAAATAGATCCACACTTACATGACCAATTGATATTTGACAAAGTCACCAAGTCAATTTAATGGAGAAAGAATGAACTTTTCAACAAATGGTGTTTGTGTTGAAACAACTGCATAACTACAAAAAAAAAAAAAAAAAACCCTCAACTTCTGTCTATTTGAGATGAACAAGAGAACTAAAATAAGTGCTAAAATACATAGGAAAGCATATCTCTAATAGTGGAGGTAAGCAAAAATTCCTTTCGGAGGACAAAAAAAGTAAAAACAGCAAAAAAATAAAACCCACTAAAATTTTAAGAATTGATCAGTTTACATCTGTGTACACTAAAGTTGCTTTTATTCTCTGAAAATAAGCAATCAGTTTTTCTTTTAATGCTTGATTTCCAGCAACTTGTATAACTGAATGCTGACTGGGACTTTTTATATTGTGCAGCAATTTTAGTTAAATACCAAAGCTAAGGGAAAGGCTCCACATTCTAAGGTCTAGTTAGAACCACTGACTTCTGAGGACATACCCTTTCTGTCCTACCCAACTTGATATAACATAAATCCTGGGAGAACTGGAGAGGGGTGAGCTTTATGAAAGCCAAGTGAGAAAGGCTCCAAAAGAGTCCCTCAGAAAGGGGGGCAGTTCCTGCAAAGCAGGGACCGGCATGCTGTTCCCTGGCTGAATAGCATGGCTTGCTCTGTGCAGCCCCAGAATGGAGGCTGAAAAGACAGTTCTTGGAAGAGCATGAGAAATTAGGAGTACAGCACATCATTGTTCTCAGAACTTTCCACCCCACAGTGGAAAATAGCGGAATACTTCCCGTGTCCTCTCAAGTTGGGAGGCACACTTGAATAAAAACTCCTACCTACTTCTTGCCTAGGCCTATTGACTAGCCCCTTCCACCTAAGTTAGAAAGGACTCTAGTGTAGCCTAAGATAAAAACAAAGCCAACTGCACACCATCTCTGCACTCTGCTGCCATCAGAGGGAACAAGAAACAACCATGTTGGTTTCAGTGGAACTAAAGAGATATTTGAAGGGGAAGGATCTGGGGAGCTACCCAGGCCTAGTGCTTAGTCTGATGCCCAACATGAAGAAAACGTTGGGTTATACCTCTGGAACAGCTAAGAGCACACACACATGGCTGTCCCTCTGAGGGAGAAGTTGGAGGGGGCTGGATTGAGCGAAACAAGAAAGCCACAAACAGTACCCACAGGCAGACTCTATACAGACCACCTCAACATTAGAGGTCACCGGTAACAGAAGATAGGACATTTCCCCACCATCCATATGAAGACATTCCCATGCAAAGACCTTTGCCAGAGCTATCCTTTCTCCCTGCCGCCAGGACTGGAAAAGCTAGCGCTTCCTCTAAGAGGGAGGAGGAGGAGGGGTAAGACCACATTCCCTACTCTCTTTCAGGTAGCCACGCTATGGAGAGGAGCATGGAAGGAAGCTTGAGGGGTTTTGTTTTAGAAAGATGATATGTTTTTTACGCTTTTTTTTTTTTTTTTTTCTTTTTCGGTATGTGGGCGGCATGTGGGATCTTCCGGGACCGGGGCACGAACCCGTGTCCCCTGCATCGGCAGGCGGACTCTCAACCACTGCGCCACCAGGGAAGCCCAAATAAAATGTTTTTAAATAAAGATAACTTAGTGTTCAGTATCAGATGAGACTGTCCTGAAACCCAAACGGCTGAGACAAGTTTAAATTGGGCCAACGTTTCCTACGTGCTCACTATCCAGAAGGATACAGGAGAGAAATGAAACCATTTCATATTTACACTCCAATGAGTAGATACTTCAATAAATGCTGCCCACTTCATTGTCATTTTGTAGTAAAATATGTGCGGACCTTAAAATTAAATTATAATAAACTAAATTTGATATTATTAAAATTAGGAGTTAAGAGCTATAGCTCAGACTGTTTTGGTAAATATTAAATGGGAGTTTCCCCAAACCATTATTGGGCTAGCAATGTGAGTTATACAAATAATTAATTTTATGGTAAGATGTTTTCACATAGCAGATTCTAGGAGTTAGTTTGAAAATTTAGAGATGGTGACCTCTATTCATAAGTGAATCTCTGAACTAAAACTCTATGAAAGTAATTTTTGAAAGATATTCATTTGCAATAATTATACTTGAGTTCTCCATAAGGAATAATTTAGTTCCATGAAAGTTGGCTTTTTTGATCATTTTCAAATGGAATCTTTTATTTAAACTAAAATCAATCAAACTCATCATGAATATTGAGATTGATTTTTGAGGCCACAAACCTAAATAGCAATCCTGCAACAGTTCTTGAAGAGCTGAAGTCTACTTTGCATTCAATATATAAGCTTATTGTTTATATAGAACTAAAATCATAATCATCAAAGGGAAAACTGAAATATTTAATCTATGATATAATAAATTTTACAATTAAATCTAAAGTTAAAATAGCTCCCATATCTTCAGTGTTATGGACATACTTCAGAAAGAACGACTGACCAGACATTGAGAGAGATGAGTCAGTGGACTTCTAAATTGAGACTAACAAGTTGAGTTGCCCAATCTCATGGTCAAGTGTGAAATGATCAACAGCTGTAAATTAGCAGATGAGCCTGTGTTCTGTACACATGGATAAAATCGGGAGATCTAGATTGTGTCTGTTTTTATACGTTTGGCAAAATGTGCTTATGAAATCATATTCACAAAATCTTCCAGGTGAGCCTACTGCCAAGAATTTGTTTCCTTAATGGACAGAGACATTTAAATGACTCCTCGTCTTGGGGCTCTGGATCTGTATTTGTGGAGAAGGTCTGACCGGAAATTACCTTTCACTAAATAGTTCTATAATTGGTCTTCTGTAGCATATGTTGACATAATTTATATCTAGGAGATGTCAAAACTGGATGAAAACTAGAACAATCAAAGTCAATCATCTGGATGGTTAGTGTTACTGTCACAGAGACATAAACTGAGGCCTACTTCGGTAAGAAATCAAAGTCCAATCTAGCTCTAGAGTAAACAGCCATGTAGTTATTATTTATTGTTGAAGGATGTATATTTTCATAAACATACTTAGATTACAAATGGTCCCCCTCATGCAGCTCCTAGTTTGTCTGTCTCCCACGAACCCGTGTCCCCTGCATCGGCAGACAGACTCTCAACCACTGCGCTACCAGGGAAGCCCCCGTTTAAATTTTAAATCCAAATTTTTCCAGGAGCATGTCTCAATAAAAAATTTAGACTCCTATGCCCTATTAGGAGAGTACACTTATTCTTTTACCCTTGACTGAAAAATAATTTTCTTTTCTCAGATGAGACTGTCATAAAATCAGTCTCAGGAGGAACAAGCCTAGAACAGTAAGAGGGGGAGTGGGCGTCTGCCTAGTCATTCTGGTCAGCCAAACTGATCCTGGCAATCAAAAGACTGACAGACGCCCTCTCAAGATCATCCTCACACCCAAAGGAAACATGAAATCTAACACAGGCCCTACAAATCTGCAAAGCCAGGCTAATGACCTATTTTTCATAGTACCTCAAGCATTAGGTGGATTTTAATTATGGTTATTATTCATATCCTGGGATCACTTGATATTTGCTCCTCAAATTACTGATGGTTTTTAACTCTCTCTTTTTGGGGTGGGTTAATGGCTTGTTTCATTGATGACATTGGTTTTTGTTTTCTTCCTTTTCTGTACTTCAGCACAGTTCTAAGAAAAAAGTTAAGTCCTTGTTAGTTGTTTTTTTTTTTAAGTTGAATTTCCAAGTTTTAAAGAAAATGAAGTAAATAGTGAGGTGTGGAATTACAGTATTTCAATAGGTCAGTCATCAATTATGGTATCTCAATTGTCCAAAGGTAAGAGATAAACAAATAAACATAAGGCATTGCCATTTTTCCTTCTTTCTTTACAACCTTACTGTGATAATTACCATACAGGCCTCATTTTTAAGTACTGCAGAGTGGCATCACCCAGATTAACACAGTTTTGGATCCCTGAGCCACAGTACTAGTTGCCATGTGGTTTGGGGGTAAAGAATAGCTCTATTGATGAAAATCTGTAGTAACTTAGACTTCTACCAAAAATTTTAATAGATTATAATAACTTAAGAATCTATTATTAGTTAGGGAAAAACCACCAACTAGAAAGTTTCATTCTTTTTAGAAGGAATTAAGTCAGAAAAAACAGCTAAGTGATATGGTACCAGAACAGTATTTGTCTGGAACAATCTAGCAGATACACCTCAAAGTTAAGACATTTTTTCTAGTAAGGCTTCCAGAAAGAAGATGTCACCTTTCACTTTCCCAAACTAGACTGGAAGAAAGGAGGAATAGCAGGGGAAACCAAAGTCTGCTCATTTATTAATCAGGCTTTATTATATCTCCTTTGTTTTGAGTAAACTTGCTAATCCCCATCGTGATGGATGTTACCAAACCTGGTGAGTCATCAAAACAAAGTGACCACAGCTCAGGAATCAGAAAGAGACAGGGTTTAAAGGATAAACCACGCTCTGCAAATAATTTTTTTTAAAGGCAGTTTCCTTCAGAAAAGCAACATTAATATGTTTTTCTTCTTGCAAGAAGATGGAAAAAGAGAATTCATTTCAGCAAATATCTATTTCAACAGGAAAAGTCCCACACTGAGTTCTGATTTAAAATACAAATGAAAATACTGGTAAAATACCCAGAACAAACCTATTTTACTAGTAGACCAACAGCTAAGAATGAAACTTTTCACACTACTGTTAACATCTTATTTTAAAATTTGAGTGTTTTTTTTTCCCTTCCCATGGAATAATGTGTAGTAATTAAGCCAGCAAGTCTCTGATTAGTATGAAAATGTTAGTCTGTTATTAAATTAAGAGTAATAATGCCTTCTGTGCACGTATTAGGCTAAAACCTGAAGGATCCATAAAAGGCTTTTTGCGTGTAGGATGAGGACTTCATCAGTATGAGAACTAAGGAAAGGGATGCTAAGAACAGTGGACCTTTCAAAATGTTGAGGACAGTTTGCTTACTTGAGAAATTGGCAAGGTACAGTCACTCAGAAAAAAGTTTGGCAGATCTGGCAATAACAGCCATGAGACTCAGGATCCGTCTGGCAAGGAAGTTATTCAATGCCATTCTTGAACTGTTTTATTTAATAATTAAACTAAATACAATCAGTCACTTGCTGGTCCCAAATTTCCAGCCTATCCCATAGACAGACTTCTTAGCCTATCCCATTGCCATATTATTTATTCCTGCCAACCTCCTGAAACCATTTAGGAACCCATGTATCCAGTGGTCTTGGATAACCATTGAAAGTCTGTTGAATCTGATGATCTGTTCTTTGGTCCTATATTAATAACCTTTAAAATACGCATAAAGCAAATACTGAAAAGTAAACCACTAGGTTAGAAAGAAACCGCACATTTTCCCTTGGGACAATGAAGTCATTTCCCCCATGGCACTTTCATAGCATCACGTACTTCGCCTTTCAGCTCATTTATTACTTTTTTTTATTGGGTTATAGTTGCTTTACAACGCTGTGTTAGTTTCTGCTGAATAAGGAAGTGAATCGGCTGTATGCATACATATATCCCCTCCCTCTTGGACCTCCCTCCCACCCACCTAGGTCATCACAGAACACTGAGCTGAGCTCCCTATGCTATAGAGTAGGTTCCCACTAGCTATCTGTTTTACACATGGTAGTGTATATATGTCAATCCCAGTCTCCCAGTTCACCCCACCCCCTTCCGCCCCCGTGTCAGCTCATTTAATAGTTAAAATTTTACATGTATTTGTATAGTCAGTTATAGCTCTATCATAATTGTATAGCACAGTATCTGCAACATTATGGGTATATAATACTTTGTTCAATAAATGAATGGATGGATAATCAACTAGATTTTTTTTTTTTTTTTTTTTTTTTCCTTGCGTTATGCGGGCCTCTCACTGCTGTGGCCTCTCCCATTTGCGGAGCACAGGCTCCGGACGCGCAGGCTCAGCGGCCATGGCTCACGGGCCCAGCCGCTCCGCGGCATGTGGGATCCTCCCGAAACGGGGCACGAACCCGCGTCTCCTGCATCGGCAGGCGGACTCTCAAGCACTGCGCCACCAGGGAAGCCCTAGATTATTTTTAGCACAGAAATGCTCTTCTACCAAATTGTAAGACATACAAAATTTGCACATGTTCACTTTATCGAGAGTAGTGTAAAGTTTCACTAGCCCAGGACATATGTGGAATCTCGGCACGCTGATGAGTCTTTCATTTTCCTTCATACTGTCCTCGACCTAAAAGTTTACTAAGCAAACTGATTGTGTGAGCAAGTTTCCAGGAAATGTAAGCAATATTTCAGAGAATGTTCAACTTACAAAGGTCAGAATCTTTTCAAGTTACCTCCAAGGCATCAAATTGAATTTAAATACTATGCTATTCATTACATTTTGATCTAATTCATAAATCTGTAGGTCATTTCCAGACAACCCTTCCATGGCAGTTGCCTCTAGTCATTTTATGGTGTCAGGAGCAGTAAAGCTGCACTTCAAGAAGCGCCTTTCACTGGATTCAGATGGCCTTTTCTTCAGTTGGTCTGAGGGAAGTTTTAATACACAGTTATGTAGGTATGTGAGAATAACTCTCAAAGCAGGAGGGAAGAAAACAATCATGGCGAGCTTATAAATAGATAGATTCAAGCCTTACATTCTGAGATTCTATAAAGGATTACATTAAAAATGAACCTGGACCTGGTATGGTCCAATCAAGAAATTGCTCTATACATCAGAACTGTATTGTTCACAGTGTGGCCAGCAATGGGAAGGTTTACAGAAATTTAGGGGTGTTACTTCAGAGCTCCTGACTCAGAAGCTCTGTGATAGGCTTAGGAATCTGTGTTTGAACAGTCTTCTAAGAGCTGGAGTTTAAAAACTGCTGGACTAAAGTACTGGTTTCCAAAGTGGCATGTTCTTACCTGAGGGATATGTACCAACAAACAAATAAACCAAAAAAAGACTAGAATTTGTGTGTGTGTGTGTGTGTGTGTGTGTGTGTGTGTGTGTGTGTGTGTATATATACACACACACACACACACACACACACACACACATATAGGTATGTATATATGAATTTAAATCACTTTCCAGTTTCTATTTCACTAAATGTTTTACAGTATTTCATATACATGTACATGTATATAACATAAAAATAAATGAATATACATTATAGGATGCCAAAATGTTTTTACTTATGGGACAGGCAATCAAGAAAGTCTGGAGACCCAAGGCCCAGAGAATATTATCTAATCGATCTTTTTGAATAAAATCTCTTGTGTCTGTATACAAATACCTTTAAATGGGTTCTGTTCCCCTCCAAAAGAAAGGACAGGAAACATACCAAGAGTTTAGCCTGGATGATTAGGATTTTGTAGCTTTGTCTTTAAGAATAAAATGAAAACTACTCAACAAGTACAAGTTAAGCATGTGCTTCTGTGGAAGGTGTTAGGAAGGTTTTCAAAGGCAGGCTATGGTGGGGGGGGTACCTATTATCAACTTAAATGGAGTCAGGTGGTTGAGAGCAAATAAAGATTAGGCACTTAGGGGGAAAAAGAAATCAAACAATTGAAGTAAACAAGCCTTTAGAGTGTGCCGGTGTGACGCCTAGGAACAATTAGTTTGGGGAGCTGCAAGGGCATTCGAAAATTTAAAGTAGGTGGAGCAAGCCTGTAAGCATCAGATTTAGTAGTTTGGGATGCGGTCCCTGGTAACAAAGAATCCCATTCCCAGTAACAGGGTGAAATTGACTTCAGCTGTCTGCATGCAGCTAGAGTGGGTCTTGATTTGAAGCCTAGGGAAAAATGTCTTGAAAGCCTGTAGAGCATGATCTTCCCTTTGTTATTTTTTTCCCTCTGTCTGTCTTGTGTTGTACTCTGCCTTAGATTTAAGAAAAAAATAAATAAAAAGGGGACTGTAATTGAATTAAGAACAGTGAGTCCCAAACTGCACAGTTCTTCACGTGAGACCAAAAGAAGATTTGGTTTTGATCTTAGAGTAACCAGATGCCTCACTTTTAACAGATTCCCCTGACTTAACACACACATACCCTCACCCACCAAAAAAATAAAATCCTACAGAACAAAATTAAGGAGGAGGGAGTGGGTATAAACAACAAATGCTTCCCTTTTTCCAAGTGTGGGAAAGGAAAAGAAATAGTCCTTTCTGTGGTCTAAATGTAAGTTTGCCTGATTTGTGATAGAAAAGAAAAGGAATCAGAATGTTGAACAGGAACACAGAAAGACAAAAGTAAAATTTGGGTAGGTTTTGGCATGTATCGATTGCTATTATTTTGTAAAGCTGAGAAAAAAATTCCGCCAATCATTGGGATGTTGAGAAATACACAAACATTTTATATTAAATGGATATTTGACTCACTTTTTGTCAGGTTTAAGATGGCACCATTTACATGGGCCTGGCCTTCCTTTTAGTGTAAGATTCTTGGGTAATTATTTACTACAGAGACCTTAGTACTCATGAATGCTTATCCAAATGCAGTATTACAATTATTAATATTATTTTATCTTTTGCAGGACTTGGTGCTCATTTCAAGATAATAGTGAAAAGTAAAAAATAAAAAATAAAACAACTTCTTGAATAGCAAGGTATCTTTGACTTTATACTGTTGATTTGACCACTTTATCACTGACCCCAAGTTGATGGTAAAACTTCCAGACAAGTCACTCCCAAAAGAATTATTTTTTTTTGAATGGGCCTCCCTATCTTTCATTTCCTTTCTCTCTCTCTCTTTCTCTTTCTTTTTCTATCTTTCTCTCCCTCTTTCTCTCCCTTTCTCCCCCTCTCCCTCTCTCTCCGTCACCCAAGGTAATAAACACAAGGCTCCAGAAGTAAGAAAACTTTTCTGTAAAAATCTCTAAGAATGATACACACACACACACGCACACAATAACACAGTGAAATGTGCTCAGGGGTCTAAAGAAACAGAAGTGGACAATACAAAAAGTATCTCCAGCCTTTCTCTTTGTGCTCTAAAAGTTTTTTCAGTAAACCTGTGGCAAGCCAGTAGGTCACAGGTTCCTTTATTAGCAACTGCTGAAAAGTTATCTCAAAGGCACAGTTGATCTCTGGTAACTGTGTGTGGTTTCTGAACCAGTGTTTCATGGGTGTGAAATCAGATGAAATGTGTTTATGAGGTTTTGACCCAGATATTCCCTTCTAAGTTTTGCCAAGACATTATATGCTTGGATCTTTTACCATATTTGCTTCTATAAATAAACTGAGGTTAAGTGCAGACTTGACACTGAAACATGCTCTAATTGTACTCTGTCAAAATATCACACATGGAGCTTAGATGTGTGTGTGTGTGTATGTGTGTGTATTTTCTATGTATAGTTTCATTTGCTAGTTTTCTGGGATCAAGCTTATGCAATCTGAAGTGGAATGGAATACTTGCCATTATCCAGGGAATTTCATCTGATATACCAAATCTCAAATCCAAGATTCACTCATAAACACTAAACAACCCAAGCTACTGTCAGCGATTAGCCATCTTAAAAGAATGTTTCAATTTTAAATCTCTTTGACAAAAGCTATCATTAACATTTAAAACTTCTAGGGCACAAAAGCTCCTAATAGTTGCTAAAAAAATAATTCCAATAGTAACTTCAGCTATGTTTCCTTCCTACTATTTACCACTACAATCTATTCCACATTATCTCTCAGGTTCATCCAATGGGATGTCTGAAGTCTATTCTTTCAGGGCATTATCTTTTTTAATAGCCTCTTAGGCATTTTTACTTGAGAGCAGACAGTAACTTCGCACAGGATGGTCAAATGTTTAGTTTGCAATGTATCATGTTCACATATTTCAGTGTAATGCTTAAACTCAACCTTAATAAAACTTCATAAAACCCCTAGATCTTAAGCATCATTTGTCTGCTCACACCGATGCAACATTTGGACAAGATATTTGGTATACGTCTTTAATACACTGTGACAGAACAAAATTTCCACAAGCCATTTATAGGCAGAAGATTGCAGATCCTCAATTTGGTGACTCAGTTCGTTGTATACAAACCTGTATACAAGGAACATAAAACTGAGCCAAGACTGAATCATTGATTAGCACTCTGCTCATGAATACTGTTACCAGCACCAAAGGGACCTGGGGTAAACCACTTCCACTCTTCTCTGTCTTTATAGAACAGATTAATTAGTTACTTGCTTACTTTCCACTTCACGTTGTGATGTATAAATCTGGCCTGATGGTGTCATGTCTTGTGAATATGAATGTAGTGAAAAATTAACAGGGAAATCAAACCCAGCCCTTTGTCCTCTTCCGAGGTCTACTTCTATCTGGCTCCAGCTTCACAGCGCTGCTGTGAATTTTACTTCTTCTAGACTGCTCAGGTAAATAATTTAAAAGATATTTTTAGATAACTAATACAGATTCATTTTTGAAAAAATTATAATTCATTTTTAATTTTTGAAAAAATTTAAAAATTACATACACATATGTAAATAAATAAATAGAATAGGAACTTCATAACAAGCAATAAATAATTTCATATTCTTTTTGGACATGTATCAATTTCAATTTTTTTAGCATAATTTTCAAAATATTATTGATACTTCCATGGTCATTGGGAAAACATTCTTCAACAACGAATGTCAGAGTTAAAGGTTTAAACAGTAATCTGCTTAAAAAATAGCATTTTTAGAACATGTTATTAAAACTTAGGTTTCTTTTTCTTATGAAGCTAACATTGTGACTGTAGTTATAATCATTTCAGATAGAAAGAATAGGGTTATTGTTTCATTTGTTGTTGTAGTTCAAAACCTTAACATATATATTAGTCCTTTAACCATGTCTGACTTTTTTTCTGTCATTTAACTTCATTTAAAAATAGTTGTGGACTTCCCTGGTGGCGCAGTGGTTAAGAATCCACCTGCCAATGCAGGAGACATGGGTTCGATCCCTGGTCCAGGAAGATCCCACATGCCACAGAGCAACTAAGCCCATGCGCCACAACTACTGAAGCCCATGTGCCCTAGAGCCCGCACGCTGCAACTACTGAAGCCCGTGCGCCTAGATCCTGTGCTCTGCAACAGAGAAGCCACCACAATGAGAAGCCTTCTCACCGCAACGAAGAGTAGCACCCGCTTACTGCAACTAGAGAAAGCCTGTGCACGGCAATGAAGACCCCATGCAGCCAAAAAGAAAAAAAACAGTTGCAAATTTTCCATTGTATAGATGTGTCAACACTTATTGCACGAATCCCTTATTTTAACACTTAGGTTTTTTGCAGTTTTCTCTATTAAAATCAACATGCAATGAACAACTTGATGGGATAACTGTTCTGGACATTCTTGATTACTAATGAAGATAAATTCAACAGAACGAAAAGAGCTTTGGCATATTGTAATTTTCCTGAAAGTAGTCTGTACCAATTTACCCCCCCAACAGTGGTGTTTAGGGGTGTCTCTTTCCC
>NW_006778543.1:4631918-4636170 GCF_000442215.2 Lipotes vexillifer | reverse complement strand
CTTTCCCTATCCCTTTGCCAACACTGGTTAATAGTATTAAAAATTAAACAACAACAAAAATAAACATTATCTTAAGCCAGCTCTTTCACTTAGAAGAAAATCATATGGGAAATTTTTAGGTTGGTCTGCTTCTGGCTAACTAAGAAGAAAATTTCAGAGTGGGTAGTCCCCCAAGCTGGGGGAATGGGGAACATGACGGAGTAGACTCTAAACAGGGAGAGAATCCACGGTCTCTGTTTGGACTGAAATGGAAAGACTCCATGGGGTCAACATGGAGAGTTTAGACATCACCAGAGACAATGGCCTCAGCACTGAGGACAAGTCCTCTTTTCAACAACAACTACTAACTCGCAGTAGAAAAATTAAAATTTCCACTAGTGTCCTCCCATCAAATATCAAATAAAGACAATGATCGCTAAAGGAGAGGGGACAGATGAGTTGTTAGACAGAATGGTTTGTCAGCCAAATGTCAGCAACTGTATAGCCCAAACCCTCTATGTTTAAGGGTCACACTTTTCCTTTACTCTTCAAATAGCAAGACATCCATTCCCATGCCACGTACTGTAAAAAATGCCAAGGTTACACCATCTCTCCGAGAATTCTTAGGGGACTGTAGTTTTACTCTCGTTTACTCTTTTTATGGTTTGGCCTTTGTCTCAGTGGCTGCAGTTTCTGTCATGGTTCTGTGACACTTCACCCCATTTATCTGTCCAGAATGACACAAAAATTAGGCTTTTACAGGAAGCTTAGTGTAAAAGGAGAATTAAAGTACACCTCAGTATAGGAAATGGGCTAATGTTAATACTAATTTTCACTGACCTAAATACTTACCCACGAATCTTCACCATAATTTTTTCACTGAGTGTGATCAGGTGACATACTGAGATAGACCTTGAGAGATATGTAACAGCAGAAATTTGACAAAGTGGCATTTCAGTCAGAGGTGTTTCAGGCACAAGAGGACACGGCATGACAGGAGAGGATGGCTACATGATAGTAGCCATGCTTGTAGGCAGCGGTAGAGATGAGGCTGGAAAATTGGCAAGGGAAGCACACAGAAAACTATTTGTGCCATGTTAAGTATTTGGAAGGCATACTGAAGATGATGGGGATTTACTGGAAGGTTGCCAGCAGGGTATGACATGATTAGATTCTTGCATTAAAAAATGCCCTCTTCTAGGTAGTACAGAAGATGCTACCATCAGAATCTAACCAGAGGTAAGATGGTTCATAAGGAAGGTGTTGCCATAGCCCCAGCAAGAAGTAATAAACCCCTACACTAGAAATGTAATGGCAGGGATGTGGAGAACAATTTGAGAGGTATTTGAGAGGATGAATTGATGAACCCTGATCCTGTCCTAAAGAAATATGAGGCATTATAAAAAACTGTTGTTTAAAATTTCAGCTCAATGCCTTTAGAAATAGCTAGCAATCTGCAAGTTCCTTGTGTAAGACAGATTTTTGCATTTAAAAACATTTATTTAGAAAAATGATCAAGAAAGTAGGCTCTTCTTCCTTAGATGTCTGTTGATATGTATGATGAAATTTGAGAGAATCAAAATCATTCCTTCTGGCTTTTTTTTTTTTTTTTTTTGCAGTTTGTGCCCTTTAAACTAAACCCAGATCTAACAATTTCAGGCTATTATTTTAAGAGGGAAAACATAAAAGCATTTTGCCAAAGCCACCCAAACTACACATCTTTTAGGAGGTCTACCCCTAAACAGGCAAGAGAGAGAAAAATCGGAGAGCAATGCTTTCAAGATGAGAGACAAGAAGCAGATCAAACATTTTGGGTTGAGGTTAGTGCTGTCAGCTCCTTCAAATACTTGACTTGCATTAGAAAGATCTGTAGTACAGACTGGAAGGCGGAACCGGGTTCTAAATTTGGAACCCTAGTAGGAAATTATTATAGTTCTGTGATTAATTTATGCAAAAGTAGAATCATACCAACTCAGAGCCCGGGCTGGAAACTGAGTCCCTTTGTAAGCCTTTGGAGTTTCTAACGTTAGTTTGCAAGTTATCCAATCCCTACTACGGTGAGTGAATTTGTAGACCTGAGTCAGACATCACCTTCACATAGACCTTGCCTAGGAATTGGTTCTTTTCTTCAGCTGGTATGTGGTTTCCTGCCCTTTATTTAATGTTTCCAAGGTATGTTTCCAAATGGATGAGACATAATTTCCTGAGCCTGAATGTGAACAAAATTGCAACTGTATTAACTAGTCCTAAGGGCTTCCAGCTAAGGGCCTTAAACAGTTATCATCTTGATCTTGGCTCTCACTGTATTAAATGAGCAACCGTGATTAGCAACGTGAGAACATTGATGCATTTTGGCTGTCCCTTGAATTCCAGTGTAAAACTATCATTAGAGCTCATAGATTTCAGGCTTTTGATGCAGGGATGAGAACACACAAAAGCTTCTAACAACTACTGGAAAAGTGAAACAGTGGCTCCCAGCCATGGTTCTCTTGCATGTCTGCCATGGTAATGTGTTCCACATTGATCTTTCAGTTCTTACGCTCTGAGGGGTATTTGGAGTGTTCCAGAAAGAACATCTTACTCCCCAACTCTTAGTTATCAGAATTTTATATTATATGCATGTACTCTGAGGACAATCTTCTATATTTATTTAGCACACACATATCTTAAGGAGTTGTTCAAAATTTTTTCTTTAATAACTTTAGATGAAGTATGCTCTGTGAAAATGTCAAATCACACACAAAAAGGAACAGAGATGCGAAGGCTCTCTCTCTGTCCACCAAGTAAGGACACAGCAAGAAAGCAGCCATCTGTAAGCCACGATGAGTTTTCTTACTAGGAACTGAATTAGTCAGCACCTTGAATTGGACTTCTCAAATACCAGAACTATGAGAAAATAAAGTTTTTGTTGTTTAAGACAATGTTTTTTTTTCTTTTACAAAGCTTTTATGTTCACTTAAAGTGTTTTTCTGTTTCCCATCATAGGAATTTTCTTTGAAACTGTTAAAAGGGTTTTAGTATCTGGTCTCTTGTAATACACATTAATAGAGTTTTACTGAAAAGAAACACTATAATTGGATTGCCATATAAACTTCATTAGCTAAACCACTCCATACTCTTTTGAAACAAGATGATATTGTTGTCATAAGAGTATTTTTATAGATACATACACAAAGGTAAAGGGGCCACATTAGCACATGCTACCATACATCTGGTTTTATCAAACGACCTGATCTGGTGTCTGAGACATGAGGAAAGCTCAGAATGGTGGCAGCCATGTTCAAACCGCGCCCCCCACCCCCCCCCCCCACCCCCGCCCCGCTTCCTTCTCCTTCCCTTCCCTTCCCTTTCATTCTTCTCTCTTCCCCTCTCCTGCCAGATTCTTGAACATTCCACTCAGGATGGGAAACTAGATAGCGAGGGGACTACTAAAAGTACTCAAGTAATTGCTATCATCCTCAACCACTAACGTGGAAAGCTTTCTGCAACGCCTGAGCCCTGCTTCACGGCTGCCCAACACATTCATAGAACAGTTTCTCTGTTTGCACCTGCTGAAGAAACACTGACTCCTTCAAACTTTGAAATTCTGTTTCTCAATAATTCAATTTAAAAAGTCAAACTTGTGGGAATTCCCTGGCGGTCCAGTGGTTAAGACCCTGCACTTCCATTGCAAGGGGACGCAGGTTCCATTCCTGGCTGTGGAACTAAGATCCCACATGCCGCACGGTGTGGCCAAAAAATAAAAAAAAAGTTTTTAAAGTCAAACTAGTAAAAATAAAACTAATAAATACTAATTCAGAGACACACCCTGTGTTAAACAGGTGCTGAAGAAACGTGATGAACCAGATACATCCCCTCATCTTGATGTTCCTCAGCAAACATATACCATCTGTATGATGGGCCCACAGATCTGCAGGATGGAATCATGAAAGGGATGAGTACCCAGTGGGCACCCAGTGGTTGGGAGATACTAGTTCACTCTCCCGGTTGTTGTAACAAGCTTTTGTGTGTTCTCGTTCCAGCATCAAAGGCTGAAATCTCTGAGCTCTAATGACAGATTTACTCTGGGATTCAAAGAGCCTCAACGTCCCTGCTCCGACTTCTAAGGAAGAAGCAGCATTGCTAGTTCATTTGAATACAGGGTAGAAAACAGAACTGGAAAAGCAGGACGGCCTTAGATACCTGCATAATACCTGCATGTAAAACAGCACAGAGTATTTTAAAGAGAAACAAATAGGCTGGAATGGAGGGCAGGTGCGGGGGGCGGGGGGGC
>NW_006778543.1:4627351-4631853 GCF_000442215.2 Lipotes vexillifer | reverse complement strand
TGCGGGGGGCGGGGGGGCGGGCAGTGGGGGGAAGGTGACTGATTTGAATGATTAACAAAAGCAGTTTGGGGACACTTTGGGAGAACATGGCACCCTGAGGGAGATAAATAAAAAGAATTTTTAAGATCTGTTGCTGTGCATTGTGTATTATAATCCTCCATCTGGCAACTTTAAGGGGCCACAGTAGAAATTTTAATTATTTGCAATGGTAGGATTTTTATTTCCTCCGCTGACACCACTGTACTGAGGATTGCTCACGGGGTGTCACGATTTTATGGGATTTGTCCTGGCTTCAACATTGCCTGTGAATTGTTTGCTAATTACTTTGAGTAGCTCTGTTGATTTCTTCTAAATAAATTTAAATCACTCAAGTGTTACACTTCTTTTCTAACTTCTAACACTGTGCCAGGAACATTTTAGTTTTCCATGATGTCTTACCCACCATTCTTTCCCCATTTCTTTTCGGTGGCTTTATCTCACTTTTCTTTTGAGAATGATTCTTTTCCCCACTCAGTGTTGCCTTGGTGGGAATATAAATCAAGATGCCTTTTGCCACATCAGTTTCTTCCCACCATCACAGCCAAGGCAAGCTTGTGGCCTGCCCTGGTGACCAAGATGGCCTTAGCATTTCCTTCCCCTTCGAGCATTTTCCTTATAAAGCTTGTACAGCTTTGAGATGGAAGTCTTTCTTAAAGCCACTTGTCAGTTTTACAACACAAGACTGTCTTTCTTAAGGATCTGGGAACCATCCCTTTGAAATGTAATCATCAAGAAAGATAGAATCTTCAACTTCCAGTCTCTATGGAAGGATGGGACTCTAACTTTGGTGGGAGCTTTGCCCCAAGTTGTAAAATTACCTCCTGTCACGAAGATACAAGAAAATTTACTTTCCTTTTGTGTAAAGCCAATTAGTAAGCACAGGTAGCCTACAATCTACTCCTCACCCCACCCCTCTTAAAGACCCTACTCCCCTTTGTTTCAGCAGAGTTGAGTTCAGAGTTCTCTCCTCTCTCCCCTCTTGCAAAGAGCCTTGAATAAAGTCTTCCCTGTTTAGTTTTGCACTGTGCAATTTTTACTGTATCACAGGCTCATCAGATACTTTGTTTCTCCTGGGAATTTGGATCCTGAATAGAGTAATACAAGGACATAAATCATGTAGAAATGAGATAACCAAATGACAGCAACTTGAAGACACCCCCTTTGGTTCTTTCTCCCTAGATCTCTGGATTGACCCTCATTCATTCTCCTTTCAATCATGTGAGTTGCCCCATATCTTCCAATGTGTTCCCTTCTTGCTGTCCAGAAATTGTTTAGAAAATATGCCCACTGATGGAGGTGGGTTAGCTATATTAATCCCCACAAAACCTCTCGTAGGTAAGGAGTATGGGCCTAATATTAAAGATGAAGGAATTTAGGGTTCTTCAAAAGTTTATTATGTTTGTAAAGGTCACTAGTTAGTAAAAGCAGAATTCTGAAAACATACTCTTTCCAGAAATGATCACTGAGTTAAAACTCACAAAAATGGACCCCATAAGATTTCAAAGAACATTCATCTCAAGTGTAGAGTTTTGCTTTGTTTTGTTTAATAAATGTCTCCCTTCTGTCCTCCCCACACTCCCTCATAATGACTTTGTCAAAGTTAATATCTCTCAAGACACCTCTTATTCCGTCAGTGGGTCACATTTCCTTTCCCTAAAAGTTCTAAAATAAGCAGAAATCCTTGAGGGAGAGGGAGAGATTTAGCTCTGATGAGTCATGCATTGGTCAATATCAATTTTTTGTTTATATTTGAATGGAAGGGAATTATGACTCAACTCCATACTTGCCCCCAATTTCTACAAGCTCATCTCTTTCCAAACTCATCTTCATCACCTCCTAATTAAGAACCTTCACTGTTTCCTTTTTCCTGTAAAGAAGGGAGATGCTTTCAAGTTCCTTTAGGATACAGTTCCATATTCCATGTTAAACTGGACTATTACTCTAAAAGACATGGCCTCTCTTTTGTCAGATAGCTCTCTTCCTTCCCCTGCTTGCCTTCCCTCACATACCATGTTCTGTCTCTCATTCACTCTTTTCATTTTGCTAATTCTATTCCTTTTATCTCAAAGTCCATTTCAATGCTATGTTGCATTAAGGTTCCCAGCAATTAAATCATCCTTTATAGCTCTATTTCTTTCTTGAACTTTAATTGTATTCCTGGTCAGCACAATTTATCCATCAATTTTTTTCTCTAATTGTTGAAAGTTCATTAATCTTGTCTCTTTAAGAACTGTGCCATAGTATGGTATCCTCATGGTGAGCTGATGAATAAGAAGACAGATAAGAAGTTCTTAATCAATGGTCATTTTTTAGACAGAACTAGGTAATGAACTATAAAGAAGGTATTAAATGAATGAATAATACCTCCTTCGCTTAAAAAGAATAAAGGATATCTAAAAATGCTATAAACTACAATATGCCTTTGAGAAGTTTTTTCATATCTAATAGGATGACAAACTAAACAAGAGAATTCTCTTTCACAGGTTAAAGGCTCCTGAATTCTCTGATGCTAATAACATCTTCATGACAAACCTGCGGAGTAGTGATTATTAACTCAGCTTTGCCATCCAAGCAACTGAAGACACTTAAGTAACTTACCCAAGATCAAATAGGTGATATAGAATTGGAAAGTAAATGTAAGTCTGTTACATAACACCTCCATATTCTTGCTTCTACCTGTGGTAGGCAGAATATTGGATCCCCTCAAAATGCCCGTGCCCTAATTCCCAGGACATGTAAATATGTTATGTTATATGGTAAAGGGCAATTAAGGTAGCAAATAAAATTAAGTTTGCTAATCAGATGACCTTAAATTAGGGAATTTATTCTGGATTATCCAGGCAGGCCCAATATAATCACAAAGGTCCTTAAATAGTGGAAGAGGAACACAGAAGAGTCAGTGTCACAGTGATGCATTCTGAGAAAAGACTCCACTGGCCATTTCTGGCTTTAAAGATGGAAGGGGGGCCATGGGACAAGGAATCAGGGAAACCCCTAGAAGCTGGAAAAAGAAAATGGATTTTTCCCTGGAACCTCCAGATAACAACACAGCCCTGCCATACCTTAATTTTAGCCCAGTGAGACTCATTTTGGACTTCCAATCGCCAGAACTATAAAATAATAAATTTATGTTGTTTTAAGCAACTAAATTTGTGGTAATCTGTTAAAGCAGCAATAGGGAATTAATGCACTACTCAAACAAATATTTTAAATATTCCAATGTTTTAAGACTTAACTAATCGCCAAGGTACATGAGCTTGATCCCAAAAGATTCTGAAGGTATAATTTAACTGAAGGGAGGTTAATTTTAGGATGTATATTGTCTCTCTTGGAAAGAAATTCACCTTATGTTAGAGAGCACTTCACTTCTTCCAGAATATTAGGAGACTGGGGCAAAGTGACATATACCATCCTGAAGCAATGAGAACATCTGAAGAATCTACTGCAGGTTCATACCAGTAAACTTGCCTTCACTGAACAATATCAGTCCCTAAACTTAGTAGTCTCTACCAGTTAGAGATAGGAATATCTTTTAATTCAGTACACACTGTCTTCCAGAAAGCTGCTAAAGTCACCAATTCATGGCTAATATAATGGGGGAAGATATATATATATGAAGAGATTCTGAGTTATACAGTAATTACGTAGACCAGGCTATGTGTCTCATGCAAGTAAAAATATGCATCTATCAAGCTTATAGACCTCCCAGTATACCTCAAGTTATAACAGTTACATAGCAACCCTAAATCATTTAATTAATTAATGCAGTAAGTACTCATTGAACACTCACTATGTGCTAAACATTATTTAGGTGATTGGGACACATCAGAGATTCACTGCACTTCCTAGAAAATTGTTTTTCTTGAGAATTTTTTTAAATGTTCTTGTTTAAACTTAACTCCTCACATACACAGTATTTCAGGTTCTGTAATCCTTACACCCTAAATTCTATCCCACTCGTTACCCTGAATGCCTGACACGGTGATTAAGAAAATGGGTTGCAGAGTCAGACAAATTTGGGTTTTGGACACTATCACCTACTAGCTGGGACACTGGGCTAAAAATAAGTTTTAATTTTATTTTCTGTAAAATGCGAATAATAATCTTTATCCCATAAAATTATTGCAAGTTTTATGTACATTGCCCCTATCAAGTATTCAATAATGACCATACTGCTATTATACTTGTTATATTGTTATTTGCCTACTACTATAGGCCTGAGAAACAGAAGACATAAATCCTGACTAAGATACAGAGGTAATTCTGCCACGATATTGACCTCGCTGATTTGTAGCTTATTTGTACCTACAATTATAACATGCCAATTGATTTTGAATGAGTCTTACTAGTTTGTTTGTTTTTCCCTAAATCTAAGTGTTCTGATCATCCCATTCACTGAAAAGAGCCTACCAGCACAAATGGGGGCTGGGAGGAGGATACATCTCCTTAGAGAAACTCAGCAG
>NW_006778543.1:4620984-4627341 GCF_000442215.2 Lipotes vexillifer | reverse complement strand
AGCAGGAAAGTTGTTTCTACCCATCAAAGACTCATAACAGTAACACCTAACCTTGCCCTAGGGTTAAGACCAGGTTTTCACAAATCCAGGGAGAGATCACCAGTTTTGCAACAAATACAACAGAATGGAACATAATTTGGGCAGCCAGCCTGTTTTCTATAGGTTAAAATTAAAAAGCTGCAGCAATTTTAAGGAGAACGTTCTGAGATCATCTTCCCAAGCAACTGAAAAGAGAAAATTTAAGTACCTGACATCTGAATGTCATTAATTAATGTAATTAATAAAATAAAATTAATATAATTATGTATCCGACACCTAAATCAACACTTCTGTGTAACTATTATCTATGTAGTCTCATTTATGTGTTTTCCCCATACTGATTTCCAAAGAATATTCTGTGTCCATGTACACATTTTTTATTGGGCAAATGATTATTAGAAGTGTTTCATTTTCACTGGCAAGTTTTAGTACACTTTTTTTTTTTTTTGACATTTTAGAAATTAGGCACAGGAATACAAATATATTTATCATCCTTTGGCTGGGATAATAGCTCCTCATTGGGACCCAATAAATAGCCTCTAATGTTTATTTGATCAATCAACAACGGAATTGGGATCCAAAGGTCAACAAACATACAGGCAAGAATCCATAAGTGTGTTGCTCTGCCTTGGAACCAGCCATTTAGCCTTGATGCACACACTTCCCCGCTGAAAGCAGGCGCTTTGCACATAAGCCACACACTGTGTTGATCTGAGAAAGTCTGAGCCAAAATCCCAGTTGATGAAGCACACCTGCAGTGGCTCAGCCTTTCAACACATCTCCTCCTGACATTAACCAGGTAGGGAAATGGGTGGGGTGGGCTGGGGTGGGAGGTGAGCCTCCAGCCCCGTGAGTATATCTCCACCTTAGCAGCATGGGAGTGATTTCACACAAATCCACCCAGCATTTTGGAGTAAATCACTTCCATCTCCCACACTACCACTATCAAGCCAAAAATGTGGTCTTTGACGCTGTGCACATATATTGAAGACACTGATATTTTCAAACAAAAGTTCCTGAGTAAAAGACAGAAGAGTGTTTTCATTCAAAATCAAAGCCATTCTTTCTTTTCCTCTTTTTTTTCTTCTGTAAATAAAGGAGGTTTTCTATTTGTACTGTCCAGCAGAACTTTCTGCAGTGATGGAAATGTTCCATAGCTGAGCTCTTCATTACAGTAGCCACTAGCCATGTGTGACTAACAAAGATGCTTAATGGGCCTGAAGAACTGAACTTTAAATTCATTTAAATTTAAATAGTCATATATTGTTAGTGGCGACTGCATTAAATAGAGTAGCTCTAGATATTGATGAGCGCATTTCACATTTTGAAATTTGGGATTAATGAGAATTAACCAAATCAACACTCTGGCAAAACAAAACAAAAACTGATATAAGGAAATAGAGGGGCAAAACCATTTCAGCTATTATTTTCAGTGCAAAATGTAAGTGCTCTTAAGTGCAAACTATTACTCAGGCAACTGTAAATATTTTGTTCTGATCAACTGTCTACAGTATTTTGATCAACTGGAAGATACTAGATACCATGGGCTTCCAGTTTTCAAATGATGCTACCCCAGTAAAATACAGTTCTCACAAAAACACCCTCTAACAGTAAAACTAGCAAGAATCACAAGATCATGGATTTTGTGGGCTCATCTGTTTCAAAATGATGGGAACAAGACGCCTTCTTCTCACTATTCTACTTGAAATAACACTCCATCAAAATGATGTAAGAAGTTTTTTCTGTTTATTCCCTTCAAAATAATACCCTAAATAACAAGAAAAGAAAGAAAAGAGACAGACTCCACCATCAAAGAAAATGAGGCTGTTAGTAATCCTTACCCTAAGAATATAAAGACAGAAAGTACATAATGGAGAGCTTGCAAGTCCATCCAACATTCCTGCAGGGAGGGTGGGGAAAGCAAGGGAAGGCAAAATAGAATTTTGCTTACTTACCCCTAAAAACTTCCAGAAAGTCTCAGGAACTAGAGGCCGCAGGTATCACTGAGATCAGGAGTCAAGTTTGAGATGGTGAAGCAATGAGACTGTCTAAAAGCCATGCAGTTACAGACTTCTCACTCATCTACATGTGAAACCAGAGGGTTACATTCCAGAATGGTGGTTCTCAAACTGTGGTCCTCAGGCCCCAGATCTGGGAACCTGTTGGGAACGTGTAGTTCCCAACCTCACCCCAGTCCTACTGAATCAGAAGCTCTGGAGGCGAGGCCCAATTATCTGTGGTTTAACAACCCTTCCAGGTTACTCTGATGTATGCTTAACAACAACTGCTCTAGGGTAATTGAACCAGAGAAGCTCTGGCCTCCTTAGCCCAGGCACAGGTTGTCATTTAAATTCAATACTGAAGACAAAGAAATAAAGTGAAAGTATTTATTGAAAGACTCCAGCTCCAGGAAAGCAGTAGCCTCACAGCCCTTCAGACAGAAGATCATGGGATCCCCTATTGATGAAACCAACTACCCCAGAGAAAACTAACCAGTTAAAAAGCTGTGAGCTACCTGATTGCCCTACAAGCCCACAGCAGTAATCAATTAGGTTTAAGTGCCCAATCTTAGAACTGATTGGATAGTCAAGGTTGATCAGCTATTTGAGGAAAGTTTACTACAAACACCAAAACAAATAAGCAGAAAAACTAGGCACTCAAGGGAAACAGATGATGCAGGGACCCTAAGAAAACCTAAAAAATATATATAATTAATGATCTTCAAAAGAGAAAAAAGGAAATGCTGCATCAAGGAGAAAAAAGTATCATGGTATACACAAGAAACAATTATAGAAAATAGCTGAAACTTAAAAATGTGATCATTGAAATTAGTAATTCAATAGAAGATGTAATAGAACATTAAATCAGGCACTCAGAGCAATAAAACAGAAAGTGGAAAATAGAAAAGGAAATAAATTAATTAAAAGATCTACCCAGGTGATCCAATATCCAACAAATAGGGGCTCAAATAAGAGTAGAAAATGATGGTGATGGGAGAGAGGACAATTTCAAAGCAATCATGTAAGAACAGTTCTTGGAACTGAAAAACATAACCCTCTTACTGAACATCCAGCCTAATAAATGAGAAGAAAAGTCACATCATCATTAAGTCTTAGAGTATTAGAAATTTTAAAAAGTATCCTAATCATTTCCAGAGATGAAAAAACTGGTCACTTACACAAACCAAGAGCAATATAAGAAAATAAAATATAGTGGAACAATGTATAAAAAACTCCTAGTGTGGGGCTTCCCTGGTGGCGCAGTGGCTGAGAGTCCGCCTGCCGATGCAGGGAACACGGGTTCGTGCCCCGGTCCGGGAAGATCCCACATGCCGCGGAGCGGCTGGGCCCGTGAGCCATGGCCGCTGAGCCTGCGCGTCCAGAGCCTGTGCTCCGCAACGGGAGAGGCCACACAGTGAGAGGCCCGCGTACCGCAAAAACAAACAAACAAACAAAAAACTCCTAGTGAAATGAAGTTCAATCTAAAATGCACTAGCCAGTCAGTTCATCAAGCAAGAGTATAAAAATGACAATTTCAAGTGTGCAAAAGGTCAAAAAAATTTCCTCCTATGTAAACTTTCTTGGGGAAACCACTGGAAAATTTATCTCAGTAAAGTAAATCTGGGTTCTCAGAGCAAGATTCCCAGGAGAGCAAGGTAGAAGTGCATAGTTTTTTCATGGAAAATCGCAAACTGTCACCTCAGACAGACTATTAATCGAGGTTTGCACAGATTCAAGGAGAGGGGACCTGGATTCAGCCTTCTCAAAGGGAGAGTGAAAAGATTCTAAAAAAGTGTAGGGGACAGGAGCTATTATTGCAGTTACCTGGCCAACTATATTACAAATTGACTTTTAGAAATGAAGATTTGGTAACAGAAGTATGAGGAAACCAACATGAACTATATGAAGACTTTTTACTAATTCATCCTTTTTTTGTTAGAGAGCCTCTAAAAAGAGGATGCAGTAGCTAGGTGACACACATATTGATTGATGTATTCTTAGATACAGCCTTTGATTGGCTTTGACCCACCCTCTAGTGAAAGAGTCCTCTGTAAAAAGAAGGTAAGAACTAAGCTTTAGCACTGTGCTCCTAGCAGAGTGCTGGCCCAAGTTATGATTCATTACATGTTAGGCATTTTAAAATCTCTCTCTCTGTCTCTGCCTCTGCCTCTGTCTCTGTCTCTGTCTCTCTCCCTCACACACACATACACACACCCACACTTCTGTTGCTGGGCCAGCCTACCATTTTGTAATTATGCAGTTTATTCGAGAAATATTTATTGAGCTCCTCCTATGTGCCAAAATTGTGTAATACAAAAATGAGTGAAGTATGCTCCCTCCCTTTTTGATGTCACAGAATAATGGAGGACACAGACAGGTAGACAGATGACTGCAATGTGTTTGAAAAGGAGCTTTATCCTGGCCATAGTATCAGAATCACAATTTAGAATATATAGTCTAAAATAAGATTTTCCATAATTTATTAATGTATTTGTACAAAAACTTACATAACAACTAACTGTATCTATCTGTTGAAATGGGTTTATTGAAAAGAACAAAATTACAGGAAATTATAACTCTCCCAGTAAATAAGGTTACCATATTTAGCAAATAAAGATACAGAACACTGAGTTAAATTTGAATTTCAGATAAAACGTGACTAATTTTTTAGTCTAAATTTGAATTTCAGATAAAACGTGACTAATTTTTTAGTCTAAGTGTCTCCCATGCAATTTTAGGGACATACTTATGCTAAAATTTATTCATGGTTTATCTGAAATATAAATTCAACTGGGCATCTTGAATTTTATTGGCAACCTTACCAGTAAACCTAGATTGTGTGGTCACAATAAAACAAAAATATTAAGAATGGACTCTGGGAATTACAAAGAAAAAAAAAAACAAAGTATAGAGCTTTGCTTATTTTGGTCTGACATAAAATGGGCTGCAATGTAGATTAGAGTTAGGTTAATACAAAGGACAGTTGTCTGAATCAACAAATTTATTGTTAAGGTTGATTTAGCTCTAAAGCAACAAACCTAAGGAAAATCAGTCTGTACAACTATTTTCTAATCCATGAGGCAAATTAATAATACGATCCAGGGTCATGAGGCAACAACTAATAGCATACGCGATTCCAGGCATGAAGAGTATTTGCATTGTCTTCCAAGATCTGTCTCTACTTACTTCTGTAGCCTAAGGAGGCCATTTGGATCATCAGACTCTGTATCTCTATATTAGAAGTCAATTATCATTGCTGCCTTACTTTCTTGACTTATAAAATTGGGTCAATACATTTAGTGAAAAAATTGGAACAAAAACATAGCAGGTTAGAAATGTGACCGAATGGACTTGAAATCAAACATAGCCATCTTCTCTCTCTTGTAATCAGAAATACTCCAGGCTCAGAAAACTGTCTTCTATCTCTGCATAAGTTGAAGCAGTGAAAAATTTCAGCAAATGGTAATTTTATGGATTTACTACATGATAGAAGCATCAGTGACTGACTTAATGCAAGGCATAGATAATTAATAAAAATCTACCATAGGCCTGCTCATCACAGAAATAGGAGGGGCTGCTACCCCATCACAATTTTTTATGTCCTCTGAGCTGGGAAGACAAAGTCTTATCATGGTTATTGACAATCTGACAACCAACTGAGCTGTGGTACGAGTCATTCCCATACTTGGAAAAAGGAAGCGTGTACTTCCTTTCAAGGTATCAGTGGTAGGCGGGAAGTCTTACTTGGGGTGTTTTTAGTTCCCTCTGAACTAACAGTAACATTTAATTTCTAGGTCAAGCAGTTCAAGAATGTGGGTGTCCAATGTGACTGCATCTATGGCAAGACCAAGACAAAAATTCAACTCTTGGTCCTGTGGAGTTCAATAGCAACGGTGCCTTCTGCAAATCGCTCCAATTGCCAGGGCCCACCCAGCGGAAAGGGAGTGATGGGTTATAAATACTGCAATACTTATTGTAAAATGACTACAGATAAATAAGAGGGAGAGAGACAGAGATAGAGACAAAGAGAGAAGAGACAGAAAGTTTGTAAGCTTTTGAACCTTCCTCACTTTCTTATTTCAGTGTTTTTCTCCTAGGTTCTAGATAATACATGGAGAAATAAAAACAAAAAGAAAGATTACCTTTCTGTACTTTAGAAGTCCTGGTGAGCTACTTACTGGCTCAGAAAACACTAGATTAAAAAGGTTGGAAGGAGGCGGAAGAAGAAAGAGAACCAGAGTTGTGGGATACTGGGGCGAGTTTGACAAAGGTGAGGTCAGAAACCAGGGACAATTGCTAGGTTATTTGGAATGAGCCT
>NW_006778543.1:4612064-4620974 GCF_000442215.2 Lipotes vexillifer | reverse complement strand
TGGGAAAGAGAATCTGTAAGAGGTTTCACTCAGTGTTATGCAATGTATTACTTCTTTGGCATTTTTCAAGACAGCTTTATACTGGTTACCCAAATAAGTGGATAGATGCCATGTGGAACTTTAGAAGAGGGCAAAGAGAAAGTATCACAGATAATAAAGTCAAAGAAGAGAGTGTCACAATATCAAAGTTGTGGGAAATCAAGTCTCCTAACAAAATCATTTATAGATGTTAGAAGCACTGGATCAGATCCAGCAAAATCTTGATAGAAAAGAGCCAGAAAAAAAAATAGAACACATACATTTAAACTTGGTCATGTATCCACACTCCTCAGAAGAAGCTGAAGCACCTGATCATCTTCTCTCCTTCGTCTGGAGTAATTTTCTTTAGGTATAAAAGTTTTATCATTCAGCTTTTCTATTAAACTCCTTCCAATGCTCCCCATGATTTACAGAATAAATTCCAATTTCTTAGCATAGTATTCCAAGTATCCTATAATCTGGTCCTAATATCTCTTTCCAGGCTTTTTTTCCTCTTATATCTACTCAAGCACACGTTGGTAGACTTCTTTTCTGATTCTTTATCTGTGTTTATCACATTCCCTCTTCTTGCAATATCCTTTCCGAATGGAATGGGTTTAAATCTGGGCTCCATTACTTCTTAGCTGGGAGGGCTTAGACATTACTTCATGTCTCAAAACCTCCTTGGTAAAACAGATCTAATAACGTCTACACCATAGATATTCTGTAAATATTAAAAAAATGATGCATGTAAAAGACTTAGCACAGGGCACAGCATATAGTAATCAATAGCTGCTAGCAATATTATTTTCTCTTCTCCTATAAATCATATGCATCTTTATTCAGATTCATGGAATAGACTCCAGTCTGGACTTTACCTCCAACTGAAATGATTCTTTTGACCCTCCAGACCCCCATAACACTTTGCATATAGCTTCTTATGCACTTTCTCCATTCAAACTTATTTTATAAGGAGTTAGGGCATGTTAGTTTTCCCCACTAAAATTGTCAACTTAATTTTTGTCGGGGCTGCATTATGTTTATCCCAGTGCTTCCGTAACACAGCATATGTGGAGCCTGACATAATGCTAGCCGCGGGGGAAAACGTCAATTAGTCCTCATCTCTGCCTCCAGAAGCTTCTAGTCTAATGAAGAAATTCAGCCTTTTAGATCATCTTCTAAAACTGTTCGCTGAATTAAATGGAATCTGCTTTCCCAGTTTTTAATTTTAAAGACTATGACTTCAAAGCAGGTCCCTGCCTCAGTTTGTTTGACCGAGAAGCAGAGCCTGAGGTGGGAACTACTGTGCAGATGATTTAAAGTGGGAGAAACATGTAAGGAAGGGAGGAAAAAGTCGGAGAGGCCAGAGTGGTAACATGAGAAATCTAGCCACCTGATGACATGGGGAGCTCTGGGGCAAGAATTGTACTACAGAGGTTATCTTACCCAGCTGCAAGGGAGCTTGAATGTCTACCCCCTGTAACCCCCTCCCATCAGATAAAACTGATTATGGCTGACTTGGGGGGGGGAAGGTCCTCAACCTTTCTGGCATTTCCATGCTAGACAGGCCTCATCAACTGAGTGCAAGCATCCAGAAAAGGATGCAGGAGTGAGCAAAGCAAGTCAAAAAACCAAACAGAAGAAAGGGAAACGTGTGGGAAGGAATAAGGGGTTGCGCATATGGAAATTCACATAACTGCTAAAGAAAGATTACTTTTATCGATAATCTGGACATTTGGAAAAGAGAGGTGTTTTTTTCCCCTCGTTTTCCACTGGAGAGAGAATTGCTTCTTGGAGACAAGAGCTTTGGTAGTGCAAGTAGTTAGAGGTTGTTGAAGTTCCAGAGTGTTTGGAGACAAAAGGTAATTTATGTGCTAACGGAGGAAGGGGAAAGCTGTTGAGCATGTGCTAATTGGCTCAGAGAAGGGGAAACACAGGAAACTCTGCATGTTTAAAATATGTCCAGTCTACTAGGTCCCCTACTAACTGCATGAAGGCAGGAAGTTTCAGGGACTGAAAAGCAGTGTCATCGTAGGAGGCCTCAGTTTCTGGGGATTTAAATGTATTTTCCCTCCTCATCTTCCCATTTTAGTATTACTGAAGGTAAAATGCAGTGCTTTGGGGGATTTCTTTCTGGTTTGCTTGTTTTCAGGCTTTTAATATCCATAGGGTTTTGTGTTTGTCGAGTGGAACTCCTATTGTAATTCATTAGAGCCATTCCAGATTCTCAGCATCTAGAGCAGCCAAGAATCTTGTGGTTTTCTCTCAGTTGTCCCATCATGCACTTCTGGGGACCTACATGATAAAAGACAAAAAAGCATAAAGGAAAATCCTTTACATGTAGGTTAAATAAAATCAATTACATAAGGACAGGATGAGAAATACATGGCTTGACTACACTTCCTAGGGGAAAATAAAAGGCCTGGGGCTTTAGACCACAAGTTCAATAAAAGCCATGAGTGTAACGCTACTGTTTTAAAAGCTAATGCAAACTTAGGCTGCAATGACAGAAACACCATTTCTAAAGCAAGAGAAATTACAGTCTCAGGGTTTTCTGCCCTTCTCAGGCCACATCTGGTTTATTGTATTCTCAGGATGGGGGAGAATAACCAGAGGAGAAAAGCCAGCATGGTGAGACATCTGGAAACTAAGTCAAATGACTATTGGCTGAAAGAACTAGAGATTTTTGCCCTCAGGGGAGGGGAGATGTGAGATGGAAATTAGGAAGAGACAGAGCAGCTTTTCTCAAATAATTAGAGAAGTTGCGTTGAGGAAAACAATTCAAGATTGTTTATTTTGTTTTATCTAACATAATATAAAAACAGCATTGTTCAGAATAAGGGAGAATGGGGCAGTGCTATAGGGAGAAAGATTGAGGCTTATTATCAGAAAGAACTGTTTGAAAGTTATAAATGCCTAACGATGGGTTGGGCCAACTCAAAAGCACTGAGTTTCCTGTTACTGGAGGTGGTCAAATGCAAGCTGAGTGATAGTGTGACAGGATCACAACATGGCAAGAAGTTCTCTCCAGCGGAGAAGAGGCTGGACTCAGAATCTATGGGGAATCTGAGAGTGAGGTAGTTTGAAAATAACTGAGTGTGTTGGGGTGAAGCGTGGGGTGGGTATCATCATTCTTTTTACAATTCACATTTAGTGTATATTACATATTAGAGGCAGTCTGAGAACAGTACACAGAAAGTTAACCTTTGATCTCCTAAGTATTGTTTAAGAATTGTTGACTTCCTCTGTGCAGATTTTCTGCAACCTTTTTTCTAAATATATTTTTAGTCCCACTGACTTGTAATGAACCTGATATTACCATAAAACTATGAATTTTAGAATTCATGTTTGTGCCCCAAATTTTATTACCCAGTATAATTTTTCTGTTGGGGGAGTGTTTAAATTACACCTGAAATCACAATATATCAAGGTCATTGCATTGTTTGCATAAATAACTCACTTCATCGCCACGGCTGAGTTGATCAATACAGTCGGAGCGATCAGTCTGGGCAAACAATTTGACCGAATTTCTTAAACAATCAAAGCATCAAATATTTATTTATCTCTTCCTACATGCAAGAAACTGTACGGAGACCAAGTTACTGATGATATGGCTGGATAAATACTACAACATAAGAGCACGCAAAAAATAAATTTAAGCCAAAAGTATTGATACTAGCATGGGACAACAATAAATCTGCCACAGGGCAGTAGAGAAATAATTAGCGAATTATTTACTTTGTGTATCCAGGAATTTCATAGAATAGAATCATCTTTAGAATGGGATGGTTAGATTAGATTTTAAAAAGGAAATGAGTTTTTTTATGGGATTTGAAAAATAGATGACATTTCACTGGGCAGAAGGAATGGCATTCCAGGTACAATGGTGTGAGGGAAAAAAAGGGCACAGTGGCAGAAAACTTTAAGGCATACTCAAGAAAATAGAATAGTTTGGGTGAAGGCAAACATTTGTGGGGGGCATTATAAAATGGTGGTTAAGAACACAGCTTTAGGCTAAGCCCTGGGTACAAATTCTATCTCTATGACCATGTAACTTTGTGTGAGCTCTTCATATCTACCTGAGTGTCTCCTTCCTTGTGTGAAAAATGGATATAATAATATATACTTCCTGGTTGTTGCGAGGATTAAATTAGATTATGTAGCTAAAGCGTTTAGCACAGTACCTGGCAGATTGAACAGACTCAAAAGTCTTCTGTAAATATTAGTGCTACAGTCTGAATGTTTATGTACCACCAAAATTCACATGTGGAAATCCTGTCCTCCCAAGGTGATTATATTAAGGTATGGAGCCTTTGGGAGGTGATTAGGCCATGAATGGGATCAGTGCCCTTATAAAAAAGGCCCAGTCAAGCCCCCTTGCCCCTTCTGCCATGCAAGGTTACAGCAAAAAGAGGGCCATCTAAGGAAGCAGGTCCTCACCAGAAACCCAATCTGCTGGTGCCATGATTTTGGACTTCCCAGCTCCAGAAGTATATGTTTGTCATTCATAAACTACTGGTTTATGGTATTTTTATTATAGCAGCCCAAACAGATTAAGACAATGTGTGTTAATATTACTCAAGAAAGTAGAGTATGAAATACAAGTCTGAAGAGGGACCTGGTCAACAGGTTTGAGGTTGAAACTATTACTAAAGGGCATTGAGCAAGAGAGGAGAAGCAGGACAGTGATATTTCAGAAAGAGGCATTAGATAGCTTTGCATGCATTTGATTGGTGGAATGGACTGGAGTGGGGCTGAGAAATGAATTAAAGGCAGAGCAAGTGGATAGGAAGATACTGACAAGGTACATATCTTATACTATATGTGCCTGGATAGTAGTGGGTGGTGGAGTTGGAGAGCAAAGCAAAAACATAATCAAAAGGTATATAGGCACTCTCCAGACATGGAAAGAATCAGACTTCTGAATCGAAGTTGATGGCCCAATTGATAGCTTGAAAATTGACAATGTTGGCACTAGCAGTGAAAACCATGAAGTTAGGATGCGAGCCAGATTGGGAAGGAAAATGGAGATTTCAGTTTTATATCTATAAAGTTAGAGGTGACATCAAAATGCACACATAGAAATGACCTGTGGGAACGCATAGATTTTTTGCCCATATTTGCCTTAGAATTCGGTGAAACTGGAGAACCTGTTGATCACACGGACTCTTGTTTTACACAATAATATGCATTATTGTTTTGATCTAAGTGGAAACACTGGGACACATTGTGGAAGAGGCGAGCTGCAGATTAAAAATGAAACTACCTCAGTGACAGCTGCACAGGCCTGGGCGTTTCTCTGCAAGGTTACTGACTGTGAGATGTGAAAAACTCCATGAAAAAGCCCACTCCATCTAGTTTGTGAATAAAAGAAACTCACAAACATTTCTGTGGGATAATTAATACAGATCACATCAAAACGAGTCCTTTAAATTGTCCAGTTTAAAGAGAAAGAGGTGACGGAAAGTTTTCTCTGTTCTGGAAGATTAAAAAAGAAAGGAAAGAGTTTTAAAAGAAAGGCTCCAGTGTATATGTTTCTAATTACAATATTATGAACAAATGTTTTATAAATAAAAACAGAAGTTTTTGAAAATGTCCCAAACACTGAGGATGTATGTAGTGCATGGTAAATGTGGAATTTTAAAAAAAATAATAGAGAATAATTTAACAGGGACATTAATATCTCAGAGTAAGTTATTTTGTTAAAATCACTACTTTGTGAGAATTTACAGCACAAAATAGGAAATAGTCAAAGTGTTATTTATGAATATTATTATCCATCTATTGTTGAAGTTAAAAGAGTTATATTCTTTCTCTAATGGATCAAAGTTTAACATCTATGAATCAAGAAAAAAATATATAAAATCTTCCTTGAAAATATGCTATGCGGAAGAGATTGTATTCTAATATTTTTAAATTTTATGCTTGGTCTGATTGATAACATATGAAGGGGTTGCAAAAAGAAAGATGTTTTTAAACAGTGCTTCCTAGCCTCTCCTTTAAACAGGCAGATGCACTGTGGAACTTTAAACGAAAGTTTCATTAGTGATGTATTAAAAACTACACGAAAAATTATTACTTATGTAGGCAAAGTTGAAAAGTTACCACTATTTCAACAATTACTATTTTTTTAATACTTGAAGTTTGGTCTCGGTTGACAGATGGGAAACGATGAATACGTTCAGAGTAAAACTGCAGGAGAGGCAATAATTTCTATTACCTGAGTGGTGAAACACTGCTGGATTTCAATTAGCCCATAACAGGCAGTCTCAGTGACTCTCTCCTCCTGCTTTTGCTTCTTGGACAGGACTACTACTATAAACGCAAAGCTCCTGGTCACACCATTAGGATTCTAGTATTACCCTGATACTTCATCAAATTCCCAAAGAAGGCAGAAAATAGAAGGGGGAACTGTAAACAAAATAAGGCAAAACACGTTTCTGAAAATGGAACAAGTCTTGTACAATGTTTAAGGTGAAGGAAACTTTTCAAGCATATTTGCCAGCATGGTAATACGGTTTGGAAGACTGTTTTTTAATTAAAACCAACCAAAGTAAACAAATCAATAAACTGAAAGCTAGTCGTGTGTAATCTCACAATACAATGACTTTGGGGTCATTCATGTTTTCCAAGTGACAGAACACAATGTGACTTCAGCAGCTTTCAGGACAGAAACTCTCAAGCCAAGGTGGACTGGAAGAGATTGATCTGATGAATCCGTTTTGAAATTCTCAGTAAGTCTCAGTGTAAATTCAAGTGCGTGAATTTTCTCCCCTTCTCTACACCTCTCCTCCTAGCTAACTGGGAGACGCTGACCTTTGAAAAATCATAGCAAATGCAGAGTTTGTTCAGGATTTCACGTTATCAGGCACAAAAGGAATTTCTCTATGAGATTGCCAGTGGTCTCATACACAAGCTCTCACACACCTGGGAAGCGACACAGAAGGCTGGATGGAAAAAGGAGCTTCTCATGGCAACTAACCCATTCTCCTTTGATCAGCAAACAGCTCTGCTGTCAAAGGAGCTTGGGGTGATGCCTCAGGAAAATCAGAAGGTCTTGCTGGGCAAAGGAAGAAATAAAAGAGGCTAGAAAATCTCAAAGAACCATAGGAAATCCAATTCTTTCTTTGGAACAGGAAAAAGGGCTTCCGACTTCATGTCTAACAACATTGGGTAGGTTCACTGGTTTTTCAATGTCCTGGGGCTGATGCTGGATCACTGGAAATTTCTTTAAATCCGCAAACTTCATGACAATTGCCATGAACAGTTTTTATGCAATTCAGAGCCTGCCTAATCAGAAGGTTCCTTGCCACCAGTATCATTATTAATGTAGGATGAGACGCTCATCAATACATAGAACACTTTGGAAGGTTACTTACCAACTGGGTGGCAAAATGGCACATTTTAAACTAGTAAGCAGAACATTTGTCCCACGTACGAAGTCAGATAGAGGTGTCACCAGGAAAGAAATCTGGAACACTCAGCAATTAATCTGTCCTTGTGACATTTATTTCTATCTTTTATTATAAGGATCTCTACACAGACATGCTTTATCTCCCTAGTAGGCAATGTGCTATATAAGAGAAAACGTCCAGGATTACAGCTAGACATATTTGTGTTCACATCACTGCCTTGCCACTTCCTGGCTATGTGTCTTTGTTAAGTTTTTTTTAACATCTTAATGTGCCCATTTGTTTACAATGAATGAAAATGCCCACCTTGAAGGGGGTTTGTGAAGATCAGACATAAGAGACATCAACAACTAGAATCATATCTGGGTCACACGATTTTTGCCAGATTTAATGCTATCTGACTTCCAAGAAAACCACAGGCAATCCTTTTAAGTCAGTCTTCCAAGGCATACTTAGGCACCTACTTCATCAAACACCTAACATTGCAGCAGCAGGTCCATATCAACTCAGTATAATTCCATGTGTGCAGCATTGAGACAGGGCAAGAAATGGGCAACAAAGCAATAGCAGAAAGGAGGAGCAGCTCTGAATAACCAGGGCAAACTATTCTTTTCTTGGTCCTATAAAGGTAGTTCCATAAACCAGGACTCCCCTTCTTCCCTATGGTCTAGATTAGTGCTGTCCAGTAGGACTTTCCGAGATGACGGAAACGTTTGGTATCTCTGCAGTCCAACATGGCAGCCATTAGCCACGCATGTCACCTGAGCCCTTGCAGTGTGGCTCATGTGACTGAGGAACTGAAGTTCTAGTTTTATCTAACTTTAAGAAGTTTAAATTTAAAAATCCACATATAGCTAGAAGCCATTGCATTAGACAGTGCAGGTCTAGAAGTCAGGAAAAAATGGAAATACGTTAGACACAGGATATATAGAATATGGTGACCAGGCAAACTTGGGTAGCTCAATCTCCTGGGCTGACTTATTATTTTTTAAGTTGAAGCTGTCACTGGTGGCCTCTGCTCCAACTCTTTGGTGACATTTCTGACTCTGCTGTTATGTCTAATTCTAATTTGTGGCTCAGTTCCCTCCTATTTAAGTCAAGAATTGACTTGCCTAGGTTTCTTAGGACAGTGTATCTATAAAAATGGGCACTTTCTTAGTAGGCTCCCCAAAACGCATTCTTCTTTCAGTTTTTCTACATTACTATAATATGCATATTAATATATAAATATACCAATACATTATTATACTAATATATGCTATCCTATATATTGCTATACTACTATACCTCATGATTACATTTGCCGTTTCTTACAACCCACTCTGTCATGAAAGTTGGAGTTTCCCAGACTGAGCAGATCCTGGATGAGTGGCACCACACTGTGTCACATCCCAAAGTCTTTTTCTTTCCCCAACTGAAGCAATATGAAACCCAGGCTCCCACACCAGAAATGGCAGACGCTGCTTACTGACTGTTGCAC
>NW_006778543.1:4595047-4611819 GCF_000442215.2 Lipotes vexillifer | reverse complement strand
GCAGACGCTGCTTACTGACTGTGGCCCTCTTTCCCACTGGGTTTTCAAAGAGACTCTGAATCCTCCTTAACACAGCCCATTGATTGTTTTTTATATGTGACATGAGATATATTTACTTTCAGTGGCATATTTTCTTTTTTACTCCAGAATGAGTTCCTTCCCGTGTAAGGTTATAAACTCCAAGGCTTGAGGTGACCTTTGTCCTCATTGTTCAAGAGTCTAGGTTCTGGGAAATATGGTAAGTATGACAGTGCTTCTCCCAGGTGGCCCTTTGGGTGTGTATGAATACACAACTTTTGGCAGTCTTCTCTGGCATGGCACAGCTTCACACACAAATTAGTTAGGACGTTCTCTTGGACTTGACCTGACTAACCAAGAAGTCCTAAATGTTAAAAATCCTGCCAAACACAGGTTGAAAAAGTCCCTTGCTGATCCTTGGCTAATGACTAGATATTTCTTGTTGGCTCTTAAGAAGTGAGAATTTCTTTCTAGCAGGATCCTGCTCCATTCACTGGCCATTTTAGAAATGAATTTCAGATGCTACTTGCAGTTCAGAAGCAGGTTCAGAAACTTTCTGACTACCCAATTTAAAAGCTACATTTGATCAATGAATTTCTAGGTAGTATATGCCAATCTTTTGCATTTTCATCAGAGACAGGGATATCACAAAGCACATATGACTCCCCTAGATACTCTGCAGACTTGTGCTTCGCTATTCTAGAAGGAAGGAGAGAGGGAGAGAGAGAGAGAGAGAGAGAGAGAGAGAGAGAGAGAAAACTAAGAAGGGAGAATGTGGAAAAGAGGAAAGACAATAATGGGACTGATGTTGCTGAATGCTTCTTTCCTTTCTTCCTACAGTTTTTGAAAACTGTTCCCCAAATCATTCGCTCACAGATTTAGTCATTCATTTTTGTTATTTTATCATTGGCCCTTGTTAGTTGTGAATATTGCACAATTAGCACATTTCTGAAAGCCCCGATGGCCATGTCCTCAAGCTTCCTCCCCAGTTCCTGGAATTTATGCCGCAGGACCTCAGCCCTATTTCTGTCTGTGGTTTTGATTCTGGCTCAGACTCTGAGTACAGAGACATCCCCTCTCCCTGGCGAATACCTTTTTCTCCTTGTGGTGATGTTTCCAGTCCAGCTTGAGGAGTCATAAAGTGCTATTAAAACAGTCATCTCTCTTCATCTGTCCTCAGTAGTCATCACACAGTATTGCTATTGTCCAGGGGCTGGAGGCCGAGGCTGAAGCTGAATCGGAAAGTTGGTTTTAGTGTCCCAGCAGGGCCAGGGAAAATAAATCCCTGAGCAAGGATATGGCTCGGCGTCAAGCAGCTGGAGAACCGGTCCATGAACAGGGTCCAGGGGCAGATTATTTGGGTGAGTGTGCATGGCTACCAGACATCAGTTTCATTTGACTAATATGTTCTTTTCCATCCAAGTGAATGGATTACCACAGTGTCAAATAAATAACGTGTTGCCACATTTGGCCCAACGAGAAAAATACTGGGTATCAATAAGCAAGTGGAATACCACATGAAAGCCCAACTGTGTTTGAGAAAAACAGGAAGGAGCCCTCAGGTATCTCGAAACGCAGTCATGCTTCTTGACAAAGTGTTCTAGGAGCCAAATGTGTGGAGTCCCCACTGCTGTGACAACACTCTGGTGTCTGAAGCTCAATCAACACAGCCACGGACCCAAATTAAACCCGAGGTATTTGTGAAAGCAGCCACAAAGGTGGGACAATGACTCATTACCCCACTCAGAATGCATTCAGTCAACGCTCATTGAATGCCTACTGGTTGCCAGGCACAGAGGTGGCATCTGGGGGTGGCAGAGAGGAGAACAAGGATTGAAAAGAAATAAAAAATGAACAAGGCACAAACTCTTGGCTCACATTCTGGTGGAAGATACACACACAGAAGATCCTTGTATCATGCAGCAAAGTGTTATAATAGAAATGTGGGTAAACTGCTAAAGGAAGCAGGAGGTGGGAACAGGTCAGGCTGCAAGAAAGCAGAGAGCATGGGGAACATCTTCATGAAGTGATGACATTGGGCTCTGCCTTAAAATATGTTGTTCGAATGCAGTATTTTTTTCAGAATGTATAAAATGTACATTACAAACCATAAGAAATCCCCCACCCCCCGCCAAACCCTTCTCATTCTGTAACACACATCAGCACTGATGGTATTATGTAACTTTGTTAAAGGAATAATAAGAAAAATAAGACAGGAATAATAAACACTGTCCTAAGCATTTTACCCATACTGGTTAATTCAATCCTTATGATATTTCTGTGCTATAGGTATTATCCTTACTTTAGAATAGTGGAAATAAGACACAGAGAAGTTAAGTAAATTGCCTAAGGTCGCACTGTAGGTGCTCTTACACTGTGAGTGTTCACTGTAAGTGGTCACAGCGCTAAGTGCTTTAGACTGGTTCTCACAACAGCCTTTGCTCTGAGCCATGTACGGTTATTTCAGGGTGGAGGGTTGAGAGGGTTAAGGACCTGAAGCTTAGAGAGGTTTAGTCTCCTCTCAGAAAAATGTTTCAGATAGAAGGCTAAGTATGGCTGTTGGCTCAGCGGCACAGAAATACACGTGCGGTGTGTTTAGAGAAGGCAAATGAAAATATCATAAATATCAAGGGGCTTGAAATTCATTCTCTAGAAATGGGGAGACACTCATGAGAATAACATAATTGGAGTTTTCTATATATATTTACATGCTCTGCTGGCACTCTGAATGGAATGGAGGGGAGAAGGGTGCAAGGAAAGACTGCTCGATGGCTACTGAAATGATCTCAGTCAGGGTGGTGGCCACTGACTAAGGGGGATGCCTCTGAAAGATATTCTGGAGGAGAATCAGGAAGATGAAATCCCTGCTCTGGTAAAAGCGAAATATGTCTGGGGAGAGAAATAAAAGCCAACTCCAAAATTTCTCACGTTGCCCACTATGCTGGAACATGCCGGGGCCACCCACCAAGACGGGAAAAGTAGAAGAATTGGTAGATTTTATTGCAAAAAATAACAGGTTTCGGTGGTGTGAGTATAAGGGGGCTACTAAGGGGAAGATGTCCACTATGCAACTGAATATACAGTTCTAGAGTGATCCACTGCACAATTTCTTCCCTGTGTGAGGACAATTCATTGCCTAGCATTTGGGGACATTCCTTGGTGGGATAATAGTATTATAGCTGGCATATCTTTATAAGGCTGACTTGGTGACAGACGCTTCTAACAATCATGTATTAATCTTTGCAACATTCTCTCTGCAGCACACAGAGTGTAAGTCATTTTTCCAGTGCAGCACAGCCAAAGGAGTTCCAGAGGGAAAGTCTTCAGTCTCCAAGCAGCATTTCCCATATCCATGATTTCAGGCTTCTGTGGCTAAAATTCCCTTTCTGAAAGTTTTTCTACCTATTCTGGGAACTGGGAGAAGAGAGAGACACTGTGCATGGAGATATAGGTGAGGGCCTGCTGTGTTGTGAAATTCCTGCTCCTTTGACCTTTATAAAATTTAGTACCCTTGTTCTCGACTTGAAGATTCTGCAGGACAGCTCATCTTCCCTGCCTCATTTTCCTTCTCTGTGGTATAGAAGGATAACGATACTTGCTTCCTAAGATGGCTGAGAGGATTAAATAGGTTCCTACATCTACAGTGCTTATTCTTGGCTCAGGTACATGTTCCAGAAATGTGAACGAAGATGGTGACATTCTAGACAAGGAGCACGACGGTGAGGATGGCTACCTGTTTATCTCTACACTATTCCGCTCAATGGTTTAGAGAAGAAACACCAGGTCAAGCCCTGCCCTTCTAAACCACAATCAGAGAGAAAGAGAGAGTGAATTACCACCAGTTGTCAAGATTTAGAACGCAGAGGTCTCTGGCCTATGCATTTTGGGAAGTAAGGGTAATCGAATCTGTGGTGGCAAATTGAGAAGCAAGAGAAAGGCCCCATGTCAGGGTCCAGTCCAGACAGTCAGAGAAGCTCGGTATCCCTCAGTTAGCCTTCAGGAGCACCACAAGAGATAAAGGGGATGAGACGCTATGAGACGAGGGGCCGATGCTCTGGGCCTCAGGTGGACCTGTTCAGGTACCAGTGAGAGCCTGGACTGGGTCCTGTAAGGGGAGAAATTCTAGGGGACCAGCCCAAGCGCAGACAGCCTTTGTTTGGACTTTTAAAACCGAGGAGGGAAAATGCTGGAAACATAAAAGACCAACTTGGACCATCTGGTTCTGTAACAGTCTCCCATCAACACGTCCTCACTTGATGAAGCCAATATAATAAATGAGGATAGATGCGTTTCACTCCTGTCAACAGCCATACGAGAGGAAAGATAAGAGAAGCTTTTGAAATCGTAGAGATCTTTTGGCTTTAGCTATTCCAGAGGCAATTAGTTCCATATGGAAAGCAAATCCATGCGGATAGATTTAACTATCAATTCTGTAGCTGCTTATCACGAGGCAGTATATTTTGTAATGCACACACAAAAGCTGGATCCCCTTACTGTGACACCTGCTTTCACCCAGACCAGGCAGCAATGAATTAGCCTTAGGTCTCCTGATATTCCATGTGTCAACTCACTTTAAGGAAACGAATTAATTATCCCTGGAATCAGTAATAATAATAATAAATTGCTTTTTAAAACAAACCGAATCGGGACAACACTACTTGCATGAGACTCTAACACGCTTATAACACAGCATACTAAGTCCAAACATCTCCCCTTATGCCACAGGAAACAGCTAGGCGATCCACTGAAACAGACTTTCAATCTTTCAGATATTCTCTGATGGAACTTACAGTGGGTAACTCTGAAGAAAAGACATTAGACCACAGATAATTCATCCCTTCACCCTCCTACAAGCTTTCCCTTATAAGCATCCTGCCTTTATCCATTCTTCTGTTCTAAGAGAATTAAGAAAGAAGGTAGGGAGGAGTAAAAAGAGATAGCAAAATAAGGAAGAAGTGAAGGATGAAAAGAGTAAAGGGAAAGCACTGGAGAAAAAAGAGAAAAAATGAAAAGCAAAAGAGGAGGAGAGAAAAATCCAACCACCTCCTCTCCCTGCCCCCATTTCTTCCATTCTTTCAAGATCGGTTTCTCTTTGATAACTACACACTTGTGTGCATGGTGAGGAGACGGGAACAAGAGCAATGATGGCAGGAGTTGGCCTTGACAGGTCACACAGTCCTCAAAGCCAAGCAACCTCACGGCTCAGAAGATTTCTGAAAATACCCATAGGACAAACCCATGGCCTTCAAGATCTGGCAAACAAATTCAACCCATTATTCAAACATTTTGAGCTAAGCGAAGTGCAGTGCATTTTGTCAGGCAGTTTCCCCTTAATTTCCAAACCCATGTGTATTTCCAAGGGAATGTGATCCATATGTTTCTAATTCATTTGCATTTAAATCATCATAATGCTGTTTTGCTGAGCTATTTGATGTCCAAGAAGCCTATGAGGCCTTTTACAAGCCCTTTTAAAGGCTTTCTCTTTTGAACCTGCAAGTCATGGTTTTCCTGTACAGAATGCGAATTAAAATAAAGAAAGGTTATAGTTTCTCTTCAAACTAAATTCCTCTGTATTTAAATAGATAATAATAATGACAACCATTAAAATAGTGTGACCTCTGTGGCAGCCTTACGTATGAATTTAGAGAAATCTATCGGTTGAAAAAAAAATGTTCCACCTTTTCCAATGCAGCAGCCATGAATAGTAGTGGCTGGATTCTACTCTGTTTGCAGAGTAAGTTGAAAATATTATTTGTTTTTTTAACCCCCGGATTTTTCTGAAGCCCAACCTACTTTCTTTCAGACTTTGAATACATTCATGGATGTTTATTGTGACTATCCTATAATATTTTTAAAGCAAGTTTTGAATGTCTTTGGGCTCAAGTCACTTAGGTCCTCAATATATTTATGAAACATTAGAATATTGATTTGTTCTTGAAACAGTAACAATCACAATATTATCTACCTTGTATTTAGCACATTGATATGGGCTGGGCACTGTACCAGATGCTTTATACACACATCCTAATTTAATATTTGTAACAACTACAAGTTTCTCGTGATTGCTACCCATTTCACAGATGCACAAACTAAGGCACAAAATTTGGCCAAGTTACTTGATTTAAGGAAACTTGTTCAAATTCACACAACCAGCAAGCAGAAGAACAGACAACTAGGGGTTAGCAATTACTATTTGTGTAGCTTCCAGAAGGGCCCCTGTTAAGAACAGGAGGAGGAATCTGTGAAACATAGTATAAACTTCTTTTGTTTATTGAGTTTCTACTATCTCCCAGCCACTGTCCTAAGCACACTGAAAAACAAAAACAAGCAAAACATCATCCTTTTACTTAAAGAGCTCTGAGTTTAGTGGTCTGGAAAGAAGTGCTTGTCAATGCAGTGTGACTATGTCCTTAATTAGAAGTGGACTGGAAGTTAGGGTGTGTAGAATAGTACTGGGAGATGGGGATCAGGGATCATTCTGAAGAACCAATGATACACACAAACCACTTAGGACTAAACCTGTCCCACAGGCTTAATAGACATTGGTTTTCTTCTTCAATAAGGTTTGGAATTTGTCCTGAAGACAAGGACCAGGGGTTTTGTTTTCTTGGAAGAGAACTTTGGACAGCAGTGCAAAGAATGAATTCGGAGACACCTAAGACAGGGAAGCCAGCTAGGAGGCTGTTTCAATAATCTAGTGATGGATGGAAGGCAGTGGGCTGGGGAAAAGAATTAATTAGAGAGAAACTTACATTTCACATTTTCTAAATAATTTTGAATCACTTGGCCTTTTAAACAAAAAAGCTCATCTTGCAGTATTTGCTGAAAACTCAAATTTCTCTCTCATTTCCCAATGTAATGTCTATGCACTCGTAGACATACATATGCAGTCATCTGTAATAAACACTAGCTTAATGATCATGTAAGCAGAAATGCTCCTTTCTGGATAACCGTTTCAATTCAAGAATGATTTTACACTGGGCTTTGTCTTTCTCCATTGATACTGAGAAACTGATCTACTGTAATGACTTTTCAAGAGAAAAGGAGAAAATTAAGACCTCCCAAATGGAAAATGGTCAAAGTCATTTACATAAAATAGTTTCTTTTCCGCATTGCTTCAATGAAACATCATCAGTCATCAGTCATACCAGCAGTATATATATTGAGTATGCAGAGTCATTGGTTTGACAATTAACAGGTCTCAAAATATCTGCTCATCGAAATACCTCCCCTCCCTTGTTAGTTTAAAGGAGACTTAAAAGCGTTAGTTTACTTCATTTTTTATAAAAAGGTCTTTGGATCTTTTATGATTTGGGGCTTGGGGTTTGAGAGGTGAAAAGGAGTTTTTGAAGAGTAGCTCATTAACCTTCCTTGATTGTCACTTGTAACAATGAGATAACTGAATTAACTAGATACACTCCAGTATCTTAAATCTCTGTTTTCTTTCCCTCTTCCCAAAGTCTCTCATTTGGTACCACTGCATTTACTACAATATTTGCATCTGTTCATTTCCCATCATCACCCCTACTATAACCCTCACCTGGACCCTGCCTCTCAGCTTCCAATCTTGTCCTGTTATAATCTCTTCTCCACACAACCCCAGAACAACCACTTACAAAGGTAAGATAAATGATGTCACTTAAAACCTTTCAACAGCATGGCATATCATTGTTTCTCATTGTACTTATAAAAGTGAAACTTTATGATCCACTCCAGCCAAGCCCCATCCTCAGCTCACTGGCTGTTCCGCTGTCAATGAACTCCAGCAACCCTGGCTGCCCTGCTCAACTTGCCTCCTTAGGCTTAGATCTCACCTCTGATGTCACCTCTTCAGAAAGACCTCTCATCACTCCAGATGAAGCACTGAGTGTGAAGACCCAGTGTGGGATTCAAATCAATAAGGGTCATAACCAGAATGAGTTAAACACACATATGTACATATACCTACACAAACACACACACACACACACACACACACACACACACACAAAAGGGAAGAGAAATACAGAGTTCAATGTACTCTTGCTTCAGTGAACTATCAGTGTACTACTGGATTGGAATATCAAATACATGTCTTGATGGTTACAGCCCCCTACATACCTGCCCATAAATTATCACATTGCCTTCCTTGTTTGCTTCCTTCATTGCCCTTCTCACAATCTGAAATCTGGCTTATTTCTGTGTTAACTTATTTTTTGAGAATGTAAGCACCTTAAAAGCAGGGCTTCATCTCTTTTATACATTTCTTTATTGCCAGCACCTAGAACAGCACCTGATACAGATCAAGTTCTAAAGACACTTTTGTTCAAAGAATATCTGAAAAATCTTGTCATTGTTAACTTTATGTGTCAATTTGCCTGGGTCACATCACCCAGATACTTGGTCAAACATCAGTCTAGATGTTGCAGTGAAGGTATTTTTTTAGATGTGATTAATATTTAAATATGTAGACTTTGAGTAAAGCAGATTACTCTCCATTTTTGTGGGTGGGCCTCTTCTAATCAGTTGAAGGCCTTAAGAGAAAAAGACTGAGGGCTGCTAAGGAGAAAGGATTCTGCCTCCAGACTGAGTCTGGACTTGAGACTGCAACATTAAGTCTTTCCTGAGTCTCCAACCTGCCAGCCTGCTCTGCAGATTTTGGAACTCATCAGCCCCCACAACTGCATGAGCCAATTTCTTAAAATAACTCTCTTGCTTATACACACACACACACACACATACACACCCTATTGGTTCTGCTTCTCTGGAGAATGCTGACTAACACTCACAGCCCAGTGAAATTTACCAGCATTCCTCTTTAGATATTTCTCCCTTTGCCTAGAACACTCCAGTCAGGGTAAGAGCTGAGCCTAACTCTCTCTTTTCCAAACCCCCAAACTCTCTGCCCCACCTTTATTCTCTGTTCATTTTCTTCTCCTCATCATAACCTTGCCACTTGACCTTCTGGTAGAAGTAACTTCCATAATTGCCTCTCACATCCTCCAAGCTTTCCATGTCACCCTAAGAAGGGCCTGTAACTCTAGAACTCCTGGTTGCTTCGATAAACACAATTCTTCTATTGTTTTGATTTCTTTTCTCCTGCAAAACTTCTGGTGGATAAAATGTTCCATGTTGTTCCATATACATACTAATATGGAAGTAAAATCAGAAGAATATAAGATAACCACAAAATGAGTTTGTGCTGTTCTGTAGTGTCAAGTATTCTACACTGAGAATTTTAATTCAAAAGAAGTCATAAAGAACATGTGTTTTGGTTTTTTTCTGAGTAGTTTTTTTTTAATTTTTATTGGAATATAACTGATTTACAATGCTATAATAGTTTCAGGTGTACAGCAAAGTGTGAATCAGTTATATATATACATATATCCACTCTTTTTTTTTTAGATTCTATTTCCATATAGCCCATTACAGATTATTGAGTGGAGTTCCCTATGCTATACAGGAGGTTCTTTAAAAAACTAAAAACAGAACTACCATATTACCCAGCAATTCCACTCCTGGGCATGTACCTGGAGAAAACCATAATTCAAAAAGATCCATGCACCCTAATGTTCATTGTAGCACTATTTACAATATCCAGGACATGGAAGCAACCTAAATGTCCATCAACAGAGGAATGGATAAAGAAGATGTGGTGTATATATATATATATGTGTGTGTGTGTATGTGTGTATATATACATATATATATATAATGGAATATTACTCAGCAATAAAAAAGAATAAAATAATGCCATCTGCAGCAACATGGATGGGCCTAGAGATTGTCATACTGAGTGAAGTAAGTCAGACACAGAAAAACAAATATCATATGATATCGCTTATATGTGGAATCTTTAAAAAAAAGGGGTACAAATGAACTTATTTACAAAACAGAAGTAGAGACACGGGTGTAGAAAACAAACTCATAGTTACCAAGGGATGGCAGGGGAGGGATAAATTGGGAGATTGGTTGGGACTGATATATATATACTACTATATATAAAATAGAAAACATGTGATTTTTAAAAGAGAATTTGAGACATAAATGGAAGTTAACTGCAAGAGGTCTTCATTAAGGAGTCCTCCCTTCAACTAGCTTTCTCATCAGTACCGTTCAAACTGGTACCTGATCTGAATGCAACTCTGATGGCTGCATGTGTGATTGTCACCGATAGGACTCTAAGAGTCTCTTGAACAGGGACAGTGTCTCTTACATAATAATGTGCAAATAGGGCTTCACAATCCCACAGACCAGGGTTAGAAACGTATCTGTCACAGCCATGTTCCCCAATCACATGATTTCCTCACAAATGCTTAACATGGAACAATATGACATTTATGTGATGTACCTAACAGTGCTTGGTGCCTAGTAGATGGTCTATAATTGCTAGTGTCCATCCTTGGAGTTATAGTTTAACCTCCACAGTACCTAACAACATGCTAAGCACATAATACAATAAAATCATTGTCTATGAAATGAAATAGAATGAAATTAAACTGATGCAGGGCACTTTTCTTTTTTATAGTTCTAAGCTACACTGAAACACATCACTATATCGAGTTTTCCAAATCGCTATGTTCATGTTTTATTATTAGATAAGTCTGCCCTACATACAGGACATTTCGTAGTGTTTCTGAAAAAGTATATATAAACGGCAGTCTTGATAAAAATACTATTTTATTCTTAACACTGGATTCATCTATTGCCTTTATTTTGAATTCATGTTATGTCCTAAAAATGTCAGGTTTCAAAATTTTGTGTAAAGTTGATTCTTTATACCTAGGAATAAATAGTGATGGAGGTACACGTATCATTTTTCTTTAAAACTTTAGTTTCAGGGGCTTCCCTGGTGGCACAGTGGTTGAGAATCTGCCTGCCAATGCAAGGGACACGGGTTCGAGCCCTGGTCTGGGAAGATCCCACATGCCGCAGAGCAACTAGGCCTGTGAGCCACAACTACTGAGCCTGCGTGTCTGGAGCCTGTGCCCCGCAACAAGAGAGGCCACGACAGTGAAAGGCCCGCGCACCGCAATGAAGAGAGGCCCCCGCTTGCCGCAACTAGAGAAAGCCCTCGCACAGAAACGAAGACCCGACACAGACAAAAATAAATAAATAAATTTATTAAAAAAAAAAACCAAAAAACCTTTAGTTTCAAAAGTCACTAGAGCTAGATTTGATACGGGCAGCCACTCTAAACGCAAGAAAATAAATCAAACACACACTCTTCTTCCAAACAAAAATAGTTATTGTAAAAATGCATTAATGAAAATATTCTAGCCTTTGAACAAAAGGCTCATCAACTAGGCAAAACTAAAAAATACTTTTCTAACTTAAAAGAGATATATAGGGGCTTCCCTGGTGGCGCAGTGGTGGTTGAGAGTCCGCCTGCCGTTTTCTCTTTCTGACTTACTTCACTCTGTATGACAGTCTCTAGGTCCATCCATGTCTCTGCAAATGGCACAATTTTGTTCCTTTTTATGGTTGAGTAGATTTTTTTTTAATTGAAGTATAGTTGATTTACAATGTTTCAGGTGTACAGCAAAGTGATTCAAAGATATATATATGTGTGTGTGTATATATATATATATATATATATATATATATATTACAATTTATTCAATTGGCATCCTTCTTATAAGAGGCAAATAGAAGTTTGAGATTGGTTTGATCTTGTTATAGAAGAAATTTCTGTATTTAGTGAAGAGCCCAGGAGACTCTTCCAACTCTAAGATTTTATAGTTCTGTGATTTAGCTACTCCAGGAAATTTTTTAAGTGTTCATTCCTAATATTTTTTATGTCCCCATTTTTGTTTGGTGTTATACAACTATGACCTCAGTGTTGAAAATCCAGAGTTTTTTCCCCACTCAATTTTTTTGTATTTCAAAAGGCAAGAAGAAAAAATAAGAACAAAGAAAGAACTGCACAAATGTTAGTGAAATTTTACAGAGTAATTCCACTTAACTCTAGAGTTATACAAATACATAATATAATTACACCAATATATAAAACATCTGCTTATATCACCACCGAGTTACACAATGCCTTCTGTATGATTTTCAAGAACCATCTTGAGAACTAAGGCTGAAGCGTTAAAATTTAAATTATGTCCTAATGACCTTTAACCTTTATTAGGTGTCCTAGTATAAGAAACTTGAAAAACAAGTCTGGGAGTGTATGGATATGTGAAGTCTCTGCTATTGATGCTTGCTTTAAATATTTGATTAAGCACATCCATATGTCAACCTGATCTTATAGAAGAGCAAAGTAAATAAAGTGCCTCCAAAGTTCAATGCTCGAACACATGAGGCTACTGATTCTTCTGGAGTTAGAGAAGAGAATTTATTTAGCAAATTGCATCTAATGTCCTTGGAAAATTCAGACATGTCACTAGATATGAACTGACACAAATGAATTTTAAAAACCCATAACTAGATCCCAAATTCCAAAGAAATCAACATTTCTTTTGGATGCTAATTTTCCAAAACTGTGACCAATTTTTCCTGGATTAGTGAAATAAGCACATGATATTAGAAATTGCAAATGGATTTATTTTTTCTAGCTCCATGGGAGAAATAAGACAATATACATTTTGAAGGGTGATCAAGGAAAAGTCTATGTATCCTGTAATAGTGTAACTGGATGAACACACTGGTGTATATAGGGTTCCACCTAAGCCTCTGAGATTTGAGTCAGGTTTCCCTGGCAGGCATTGTGACATTGCTAGTGGCCTATCTGCACGTAAAAACAGTGTCTTACTTAGAAGCTCTGCCCAATGGCTTGGCATGAGGGGAACTGAAGTGCCTGCTGCAAAGAGAAGTTCTGCTGGTATAGCAAGGCTCCCCAGAGGGAGCCTAACCTGCCTGTGTCTGGGGAACCAGGAGCTCCCTAAACAGTCTGTCATGTTTCTTATTCACAAGAAAATTTAATAATCCCCATAGAAGAAGAATTTAAGGACTGATGGTCAGTCTCCTGGAAAACTGAGGCAAATAATCTTCAGTAGAGGAGACGGAAATATTTGGAAGCTGAGAACACTAAGTTAAAAGAGAATGAAGGTATTGCTTGGGTTTTATAGTGGGAAAAACTATATTTTTATTTAAGCAGCAGTCACAAGTATTAGTAAAATTTAAATGTTCTCTCTGATATAATAAAGAATATATCTGGTTTTTGTCCCTGGTTCCTGGCCCAGATGTTCAAAAACCTTTGGGGTTTACTGAGTGACAGGAGTGTGTTTGCTCACTCATGGTGAGTCCCTAAATAGATTCAGCACAGGGACTGGTCACCGGAAAGACCAACCGTGTGATTAGATGGTTGGAACTTTGGGCCCACCTGATGATCCCTGATCTCCGAAGAGGTAAGAGGGACTGGAGACTAAGTTCAATCATGTGGCCAACGATTTAATCAATCATGCCTATGTAATAAAAGCTCAATAAAAACTTGGTACAGAGGCTCAGGAGAACTTTCCTGGTTGGTGAACACACTGATATGCTGAGAGGATGACAAGTTCTGACCCCACAGGGGTTAGGCATGGAAGCTCTGAATCTGGACCCTTCCGGACCCTGCCCTATGTGTACCCTTTATAACAAAATTGTAATCATATTATGGTGCTTTCAGGGAGTCCTGTAAATCTTTCTAGAATGTCAACCCTGATGGGGTTGCAAGAACCCCCCAATGTATAGCCAGCCAACCAGAAGTGCAGATGGCCCCTGAGACTTATAGCTGGCATCTGAAATGAGGGCAGTTTTGTGGGGGACTAAGCCCTAATACCTGTGAAATCTGACACTAACTTTGGGTAGTTTGGGCCAGAATTGTACTGAAGTACATCCACCTGGAGTAAAAACAGAGCATCTCTAACCTAGAGATTTAGCCCATGTTCCTTGAGACACAACAGTAATACACATCCAAAGAGCCAGGCTCTCTCTCCCATCTTAGTGAAATCAGAAGTGGAAGTCAATGCCATCCCCCAGGATGTGCAAATACATCTAACCCTGGTGCTGGCCTTGAAGGAAGAGCAACCAGGCACTTGTTGGAGAGGGCATAGCAGGAGTGCAGGGGAAACACCAGAGCTGAAGCCATCAGAGATTTACAAATGCCACAACAGACAATATTTAAATAAAGGTGAGACAAAAGAGATTACCCTAAGTAAAATATCAGGAAATGGGGGTAGGATGTGGTAAAAAAAAAAAAAAAAATGAGATTCACATTTAGGTGCAGGCCATGCTGTTATCAAGTAGTGAGTAGTTCTAGTATCAGATGAGAGGCATTAGAAGTAAAATCTCCTAGGCTTGAAGGTTCCAGATTGAGTATGCAGCCTAAGGGAATGGCTTACCATCAAATTCCCCCAATCTCTCAACAGGACAGAGAACTGCAAGCACCAAGAGACCCAGACAGTAGGGAGCCAGGCAGAGATTGGGGCAAGAGACAGTGACTGTGTGTCTAAATTAGCTAACATTTGCTGTTGAACATTAAAGTCTAGAGTGAAAATAACATCCAATTAATGATGGTAATAATAATGATAAATATCTATAGAATATTTTCTATGTGCTGGACATTCCAAAGCATTTTACGCGTATTTTCTCAGTTAATTCTTACGACAGCAGCATCAAGTAACTACTATATTGTCCCAATTTTATTCAATACATAGGTGAAAACTGAGGCATGGAAATCAGTGCCCGAGAGCCTGAAATGCTGGAGGAGACTTGGGTCCAGAGAGGCATAAGGTGTCCTGCAGTTGGTGGGATGACCCTTGTGTTCAGCTGAGAAAGAGTTAGAACGAGGTCAGGGAATGGTGAAAAAAGAAAGAGGACAGCAGTGGCAAATGCAGCTGCTATTTGTTTTTTACAATTAAAAAAAAAAACAAAACAATATGCCTCATCAAACTGACCCTGTAGTCAACAGATTCCAGTCAGTATGAATTTAAAAACAAAACATCAAATGATTTTCAATATGAAGATTTTCTTTGCAAGGACACTGTCTGGATACTTTCCCAAAAGGAAAATTTAACAAAAGACCGCATATGTCCTTGACTGTATCATTCCAATCAAATAATAATCTAGGTTTCTTGGAGACCAAGAACAACATCAGAAGAGAACTCAGGAGTGGCACAATCCAGTGAAGGGCCTTGGCTAAGTCCTGGCATTTTCAGTCCTTCTGAAGATTCCCACACCTTGTGGACATATGAAAGGGCTTAGTATTTGGGAGGTTTTATTACCAAATCATAAGTATTTTATTTACCCAAACCAGTAAGGAAGGAAGAAATGAGGGGGAATTTGGGCAGCTTTCTGAGGAAATCCTTGCCAAGGCCCCATTTGCATCGACTCTGCCCAGCATTCAAAAGAACTTTTGTTTTGTCTTAAATCTTTCGTTCTGTTGGAATACAGCCATCAGGTATGCAGCACAAACTCATCTGCCAATATCCGGGATTAAATCTGAAAAATAAATATATCAATGAACTTGATCGAGGTAACATCTTTCACGCTAGCATCTGCTCTGCTGTTTCCAAAGGTACGTCAGCAATGGAATCAATATTAATACTGCCCTTATAAAGACAGATCTACTGACCCACCACCACTGGGGTGACTGCTTTGAGAGTTCTCTTGAAGATGAGAAAACTGGTCCTTACTCACTCTGTGAGTGTGCCAGATGAAATGGGTAGGCTGTGGCTGGAAAACAGCACTGTAACTGGTTTTTGTAGGGATGAAATCCTTGACTTTGCCTTTGAAATAGCTCTTACTGATGGCCGTAGAATCAGTCTTCACCTCATAACTGAAGCTGTTATGTGCCTGTTGTTAGCCTCTGTTCTTTTCAATCTATCCTCTACACATCTTCCGGACTTGTTTTTACTAAAATGAAACACTATTGTGTCACTCTGCTTAAAAACCCTCAACGACTTCTCATGGCCTCCAGCACAAGCAGATTGCAACCTAGCTTGTGGGGAATTATTACTACAGTTATGGAGTTAGTTTCTAATGCTGAAAAATCAAGAGATTTTACCTTAATAGATATATATGGATTTCTGTCTTTTCTTGTTAGACTGAGATGTCTGGAAATCCTGTGGCCCTATCCTTGCCTAGAGGGGAGCTGAGTTGCCACTATGCTCTACAAGGTAGGGCACTCACACTGCTGCTCTCCACGGTTCATGGGTCTTCCCAAATTCATGCTTGTCAGTTGCCACTTACTGGGCTGCTTGTTTAATTTTAGAAAAAGGTAGAGAAATATTCTTCTGCACATTCACCAAGTGGGCAAACAAATTTGGGCTGGAAAACAGCAAAAAAAACAAACTACCAAAAATAACAAAAGGGAGAAAAAAATACTCTGAATTGTCACATTTGCCCATTTCCATGTTGCAAATACTGATACTTCCACCACGCCAGATTTTAAGCTACCGACATGAAATCACTGAATTCGAAGTTGAGAGCAGATGCTGACAATCCACCCTCATACCAGCTCCAGCACATCACGGTAAAAAATACAAAGAAAGGTGCATGTTTCAAAATTAGAAGACAAAACAGAAAGAAGGAGCTTACATCCTACCCTAGTCTCACTCTATTTTCCTGGCCTGTGCAGGCCCTGGGTGTGCAATTCTTATGAGTGATCAAATAAAATTCAAACTACTTTGTATGCCTTACAAATCTCTTCACAATCTGACCCCAACCTAAATTTCTAACCTATTTCCTTTCACTACCCATATAAGCTAATCAAAGGGGTTCTTGCTGGTCCCTGCACATACCAAGAATTTTAATACATTTATGTCTCCATGAATGATATTCCCTAC
>NW_006778543.1:4562632-4595037 GCF_000442215.2 Lipotes vexillifer | reverse complement strand
TTCCCTACACCTAGAATACCATTCTCGTCTTTCACACCTACTGTACATTCTCTCCGAAAATGTCCCTAGTGATGCTGGGCAGAGTTAAATTCTCATCTCTGCTTCTATATCACTTTGCATTTGGGGTTGTAAATTGTGAGCTCTCTGAGGGACCATATCTTATTTATCTGTGTATTCAAAATGCCTAGCATGCACTAGATCTCTGATAAACACTTGTTGAAAGCAAGATATAACTGAGCCCTTAAATGAAAGACTTAGGTTTCATTTTCAAACTGTATAAAATGCTCATATATATCTACATGGTAATCTATATGTTTTCTTGATTTCTTTGCCAATTTTCTATCAGAGTACATGCTAGGGGAGTAAGAGTATTTATCTTGCAACCTCCAGCTGACCAACTGTCACCACTACCAAGTAGTATATTCTCATAAATGCAAACATGGAGACTTCCTTTTGACACACAGCTCTTGAGAGATACAAATTTGGCTCCATCACAAGGCCAGAACTTGGGTTTACACAGAACTGCTGATTCTAAAGCACTGAATTCAGATAGAATGTAGCTCTAAAAACACAGCAGTCAGGGCTTCCACGGTGGCGCAGTGGTTGAGAGTCCACCTGCCGATGCAGGGTACACGGGTTCGTGCCCCGGTCCGGGAAGATCCCACATGCCGCGGAGCGGCTGGGCCCGTGAGCCATGGCCACTGAGCCTGCACGTCCGGAGCCTGTGCGTCCAGAGCCTGTGCTCTGCAACAGGAGAGGCCACAACAGTGAGAGGCCCGCGTACCGCAAAAATAAAACAAAACAAAACACAGCAGTCAAACCCAAATGATGAGAAATGGATTGAATGGTTGGTTGGAAATGATAAATTTAGGAAGATTTCCTCCTGTCTTAGCTACTATATTGAAAAACATCTACATCTTACCCATTTGTATTTTTTTTCTTTTACTAATATGTTGCCCTAGCGCAGAAGTTCACAAAGTATTTGGTTTCAGAACCCTTTTACATGTTTTAAATTATTGAAGACCCACAAAGAGATTTTGTGTATGTGGGCTATATTTATGAGTAATTATTTACTGTACTCAAATTAAAACAGAAAATTTTAAACACAAGAATCCACAAGCACACATGTCATTAGCATCAGAAAGATGATGCCATTAGATATTATGTAGCCTCTGGAAAACTCTACTGCATAGTTGTGGGAGAATGAGAGTGAAAAATGAACACCATTCTTGGTATTATTATGAAGAAAGACTTGACCTTGAAGATCCCTTAAAGGGATCTTGGGGTCCCTGGACCATACTTTGAATACTGCTGACCTAGTTCTTTAGGTTCAAACAAACAAGTTTGTTGAATAAATTAAGTAGTGATAGGTTAAATTCATGGCCAATATTTACTACCAATGTTACATTTACCCAACTGTCTTTAATGAATAATGATCAGAGTCTGCTTGTTTTTTCACTTTTATTGCCATATCAATCAATCAATCAGTTTTGGTTACTAGCCAATAGACTATGAAATAGAAAACACTTGGGACAACAAGAAAAAAAGGGTTATGAAAGGACAATTATCTACCTTGTTTGAAATCTTTGTTTATAATGATGTAAAAGGAGTCAGGTGGAAAGTAGGGGAGGGAGGGACATGTTTGATGGATTCAGAGAAGGCTGAAATTACCTATCTTAACAACCACTAAATCAATGATTCCATCACTGCTTTCAGATTCATACCATTATGACATGTCATCTAGATAGAGAAAAGAGTCTAAATTGGCCTACTTACAGTATTTGTTGTTAAGTTTACAAGCACTAGATTTGACACAATCTCTTATAAAACACCCTTAGATACATGCAGAATTGCCTTGGTTTACCTAGTTTTTCCATAGGTCAGGTTCATTTCCCTTTCCATCTTCAGTTCATTTCAATGTAATAAATGTGCAAATAAAGGCACAAATAAATGGTAATGAGACCTCAAACTGCTAAGTATTTTTCTTATATGTTATTTAATCTGAGACTCAGAATAGAAGGAAATAAAGTTTTCTTTAACAAACTGTGTAAATATCCTTCAAACAAGGAATCTATATAACTCTTAGATACAAAAGCCATTGCTATTGTGCTTCTGCTTTGAGCGTTCTTTACAATTTTCAGCCTGTAGCCCATTTCATGTAGATTAGAGAGTCAAATAAATCATTCCAGTAGAGGACAATCTTAAAATGAAATGTCTCTTGGAGAAATAGCTTTTCCACTTATTAATATTAATTTTTAACTTTACCATATGTTCAGTTCATTTTCCACCTCTGCAAGGCAGGGTTCATGGTGTGCGTGTGTTTTTCTGAGTAGTTGAAAGAATGATGTTATCCACCCGGTGGTCAGTTTATAGCCTTCCCGTTCCCAGTTCTTTATCCTGATTTTAACTCAATACCAGGTATGGCCACATTCTGGTAAATCCCTTAAGCAAGAAACACTGCAGCCAAATTAAACAAAAGAAAGGGCGGGGGCGCTGCTGTGAAGGCAGTTATGCCAATGGGAAAAACGAAGTCAGCTCTTTGCCAATACTGTGGCCTGAAGGTTAACGTAGTGCCCAAGAAGAACTTATAAAATGAGCCTTAAAATGGAAGCACCACAGAGTAGGGAAAAGAAACTGCCAACTTAAGGTGATGAAATGTTTTCCTATTTCAGCACTGAGTTTGTATCTTCAGAACGTCAGATAAACACAGCGTATTAGAAATACATCTCATATTGGTGATCTTTTGTAAGACCAGATTGATACCGGTTACAGGTTTAGATATGATTTACTTTCAAGTGGATTTATATTTGCATTAAATAAACCCAGTAAGATGACGTCGTGCATTCAAACCTATTTGCTTTTGTTGATGAACATACAGTGGTTGGTAAATATAGAAGGAAAAACCTTTTTAAATTGTCAAACTAGGGAGAAGGTGTCTATCAACTGAGTTTTCAGAAAGAACTTTAAGTAATCTGTTGGCTTAGGCAAAAAGGAACTTCAAAATACTGTGAGACAGAAATTATTCTGGCACTGGCTCTTCATAATCTCCATTCTACCCTCCTCCTTCCTCTAAAGGGAAATTCTGTACAAGTCAGAAGTAGGAAAAGAGACACTTAAAAAGAAGGAAGAAAAAATAGTACTAAAAAAAGAAAAACGTTTCTACTAACTATAACAACTACTGGGGATTATAGCTTTTGTCAGAATGACATTAAAATAGCTTGTTTAAAAGAAGATGCATAGGGACTTCCCTGATGGAGCAGTGGTTGAGAATCCGCCTGCCAGTGCAGGGGACACGGGTTCGAGCCCTGGTCCAGGAAGATCCCACAAGGCCACGGAGCAACTAAGCCTGTGTGCCACAACTACTGAAGCCCACGCACCTAGAGCCCGAGATCTGCAAGAAGAGAAGCCACCGCAATGAGAAGCCTGTGCACCGCAACAGAGAGTAGCCCCCGCTCACCGCAACTAGAGAAAGCCCACGCGCAGCAAAGACCCAATAATGAAGACCCAACGCAGCCATAAATAAATAAATAAAGCAGATGCATGTAAATACTACCACATGTACTTAGCTAGTTCATATATAGTTTACCCTCCTCCTGAGTGTTTTATAGGGTTTTTACTAACGAAGTGGTAGTATCTGCAGTTATTTATTTTCATCTGTACTTCGTGGTACTTAATCCTCACGCTGACTCTACAAGCTAGATGGTTGGGATTTGAACCCAGATCTTTCTTCCTCCAGATACTTCGTTATTTTCACTAAGCTACCATCATGTCTAAGCCACTGCCAACTGGATAAGAATACATATGCCTTATTGTCCCCATACCTTTCATGTTAGAGTGAATAAGACTCACTCGCCCAGGAAGGGAGGTGTGGGCGGGAGAGGGAGAAAAGACTGTACTGTGGCTATTTGTGTAAGATGGATTCTGATGATAACTATTTCAATTTCTGGGGCAACAAAGCCAACACTGAACAACAATCCCTGACTTTCTCTTTACTGTAGACACCAAAGACATGTTGCCATTATGCCTATTATGTTGGGTTTTCTTATAAGTGGATTGAGCAAAGACAAGGGTCAGAGGGGGGTCAGCATTTTACACATGGCAGCCCTAGAAACTGTGGCTTTTGCTGTTGATGAGCAATGGCTGGAGGATGATGTTTCTCCATTTTCTGACAAAGACGACCAAAAACAAAGACAAAAAGCCACCAAGACACAGTATGAAAAGCTAGAAGATATGCCAATGTCATGTCTGCAATGGGGAGTGAAGCTCATCTAAAAGATCTTCTATTATGTGCCCAATGTAAAGCCACGATTACTATTTGTATTTAGTCAGTGGTCGTTTGCCACTTGGTTAACCGAACTGTCAACAGTGCTTAGTAGTCGAATTGAAAATCGGGTAGGACTGCCAATCCTATTCTAACCCACTGAGATGTTAATAATAAATGGAAAGATTCATCTGTGTCATTATTACGTTGTGTTTATTTTGAGGTATGGAATAATTCTTGTTTACCTTCCATGTGAAAGATAAAAAAAAAAACAATTTAAAGTGATCTCTGTAAAGATTTTCAATTCAGGCACTCAATGACATTTGAACCTCCTTAAAGGGGTAGCAATAAAACATATTCATTTTCAAAATTTTTAAGCATGAAACTCTATATTATAATTAAATTTTCTTACTGAGACACAATAAGTAAAACAGATAAAAGTGTAACTGCTTTGGTGAAATCTGATTGGGAAGGTGCTGGAGGCTCTCCTCAATACTAGCTTGCCCTTCCTACCTCTGACTACTCTCAAGAATAAGGCTTGATGGATTCCTCAGGACTCCCGGGACTCAGTCCTCTAATATGATCGATTACATGATTTACTGAATTTTTTCTTGAAACTGGAAATCAACTATTACATGAGCTGTAACTTTAGAGTGATTAATTTAAAAAGAAAAAAAAAAAAAAACAGCAAGAATACCATGATTCATACAATCCCATGAGTGCTGTCCACTTCAGGGTAGTCCAATTTGGAAACTAGGCACTTACTCCACAAATGATGGCATTGCTCAAAATAGTTTTGGAATGTCTGTTTTAGTATTGTCCCTTACATGTTCTTCTGGATTCTGTCAATATTGGCAAAATTTTGTCATCTGAAATTGAATTTGATCTTTTGGAATAATCAAAATCATTCATAACAAGGGTTGTTGATGGAAGTAAATGGTTTGTCAGAGTAACACCACTTACTTATTCATTTGTTTTAATAAACCTGCCATGTGACCTTAAAGCATTAAGATTTTTTTGTGTGGGTTAAAAACTTTTTCTTGAGAAGAAAAAAATCCAGAGGAGATCTAAAAGCAATTTAGCTTGGAATAAGGATAGAATTTTATAAAGCAACTTCTTGACGGTAATTTTTTTTGTGAATGTATAAATTCTTGCTGAATAGTCTGACTTTTAAATAAGCATTTTTAAATATAGAAACAATCTACCACTACACATCTTGAAAGCTCAGGTTTCCCATTACAGACCAAGGGAAATTCTACCAGTTCCTTCTTTATTATAAAAGGTTACATAAAAACTAATTGGATTGTTTCTGCATGGAACATTTATGGCCTTGAAAATTTCCTATTAAAAAAAGGACAGGGTTTCCCTGGCGGCGCAGTGGTTGAGAGTCCGCCTGCCGATGCAAGGGGCACGGGCTCGTGCCCTGGTCCAGGAAGATCCCACATGCCGCGGAGCGGCTGGGCCTGTGAGCCATGGCCGCTGAGCCTGCGCATCCGGAGCCTGTGCTCCGCAACAGGAGAGGCCACAACAGTGAGAGGCCCGCGTATTGAAAAAAAAAAAGGACATTTGATTGGTTAAAAAAAAAATTAAAAAAAAAAATTAGAGTTGTAAGAAGATGAGGAAGAATTTCAGCAAAAGTACCTCTGGATTGATTTTTTTAACATTTTTACTTATGTTATTTGAAAATATTATTTAAGAAAGCTTATTTTAATATAATGATTTTAAGGAGAAGTAACACAAAATCTGAGAAAATGATAGAATACAGAGTAGTCAGCCTGGGAAAGCCTGACTGTACACTGGGAGGCTACTTAAGATTCAGATTTAGTTAAATGTTCCCAGAGTGTCTACTACACAGGCACAAACTCTAACTCATTCAATCCTCAAGATAATCTTAGAAGATACATGATGTTATCTCCACATTAGAACTAGAAAAAAAAAAAAAAAGCAAGACTCAGAGAGGTAAAATAATTTTCTCATAGTCACATTCTGGCAAAATTGTCTTTTGACTCTATGCCCAATGCCCCTCCCATGACAGCATTTCAACTCTGTGGCTAGAAAGGCCATTGTGCTAAGCATCAGCAATAAGGGGAAAACAGGGAACATTAGAATCCTAACATTAGAATCCTTGAATTCTAGGTTAGAATTCAAGATAAGGAATGTCTCAAGATTCAGTTCCTTGGACAGGAAAGGCTGCTGGACATGTGACTTTGGTTTCAGTGAAAGGTACAATCAGTCAGCTTAGACAAAATGAGGCAGATCCAATCATAGAGATAGGGCTTACTCTAGGTGAACAGGAGATCTGGTGGGAGAAAATAGGATGAAATCATGGATGACCCTTAAAACCTAGCTCTTCATGGTCTTCAATCTTCTTTCTATAGACTACTGTTCTCTTCTGAGGAGAGAGGCAAAGGATTGGATTAATCACAACTGCTTTCTCATGCCCGGAGGACTTTTGAAGGTGGAGCAAAAACCTTGATCAAGGTCACATGTCTTCCTCAACCAGCTCTCCTCAACTCTCTTCTCATCCATCTTTACACTCAATTTTATTCTTAAAATCTTGCCTATTGGTGGGAATGTAAACTGGTGCATCCACTATGGAAAACAGTATGGAGGTTCCTACAAAAACTAAAAATAGAACTACCATATGATCCAGCAATTTCATTCCTGGGTATAAATCCAAAGAAAACAAAAACAATAATCCAAAAAGATACATGCACCTCAATGTTCATAGCAGCATTATTTAAATAGCCAATACACGGAAGCAACCCAAATGCTCATTGACAGACAACTGGCTTAGGAAGATATGGTATGTACACACACACACACACACACACACACACACAATGTATATGTGTGTGTGTGTATGTGTGTGTGTATATACATACATATATATATACATATACACACAATGGAATATTACTCAGCCATAAAAAGGAATGAAATATTGACATTTGCAGCAATGTGGATGGACCTAGATAATATTATGCTTAGTGAAATAAGTCAGACAGAGAAAGACAAATACTGTATAATATTACTTATATGTAGAATCTAAAAAGTAATACAAATGAATTTATATACAAAACAGAAACAGACTCACAGACATAGAAAACAAACTTATGGTTACCAAAGGGGAGAGGGAGGTGGGGAGGGACAAATTAGGAGGATGGGATTAACAGATACAAACTAATACATATAAAATAGATAAACAACAAGGATTTACTATGCATCACAGGGATTTATAACATAAAATGGAATATAATCTGCAAAAAAACTGAATCACTATGCTGTACATCTGAAAATAACACAGTGTTGTAAATCAACTATACTTCAATTAAAAAAATAATCTTGCCAAGCAAGGTGAAGCAAGCTACACCTGGTAATGATTCTGTTTCTGTGCAACTCATTAGTCCCAGGGTAGGTCAGCCAATGACTTGGTGAAAAATAGTTGAGATAGATTAATGAATGCTAAATTCATAATGGATTACTATAAAACCAATATGTTATGGGGGAAATGCCTTCTCCTTTGATCTTTAAGTCATTGAGAAAGAGGAAAAACTAAGTTTTGTTATTCACCTATCATTTAATCATTATAATAACCAATAATTAATATTTTTACAGATGTGGAACCAAAGAGACAAACTTGTCCAGATTCACAGAGTCAGTAGTAGTACTGAGACCAGAATTTAGATACACTCTGTCAGTTTCCTATATACCTTTGCTCATTAGATTTTTTCTTTCTGCTTCAGACTAAACAAATATTTCAACATACACACACACACACACACACACACACCCCTTGGCTGACAGTATCAGGGGAGCAAATCATGGAATTGCATAGTCTATGGGCCTTCCACTGTGAGAAAACTTTAAGTTCTCAAATTTTACTTGCAAATCCTGTATGAAATGGTTGTGTACACTGTAATTTGCAGTGTACATTTTGGAATTGGTCCAAATACACAAAAGTACTATCAGAAAATGTTCTACAATGGCATTATCACTAAATATAATTGCACATTATATCACTATACCTCAAGATACCTCACTATACCTTAAGAATTCCACTTATATCACAATCCAAACGAAAGTCCCTCTCTGAAACACATCAAGGATATCACTCTGAGTTTTTAAGGAAAACCCAAAGCTGCAACTTCAGTACAACAAATTCATCATTATAGATTATTTGGTGAATTGGTATTACCTTTTTAACTTCACTAATTTGCACCAATTAAAAATACTGCCATAAAAGAAAGAAACTCCATCATAATATCATGTTATCTATTTGCCTTTCATGTTTGGAAAGTCTGTTTACATATCAATGAGGGGAGTCCAAGGATTACATTCTACCCAATGTTTAATCTCTTTGGATATTCTTTTCTCTCTCTTCCCTGATATCCTCTTCCCCGGGTTATATGTGATTTCCCTTACTATATGATGTGCAATTTTCTTTCACAGTTCCAATCATAGTTCATAATGTTACCTTTTAAGCATAATTCTTTGACTAATACCATTCTCCCCTACTAGACTCTAAATGCCATAAGGGTATTGACTGTATCCCTAGCACCTTCTTGCTCAGTGGTTCAATAAGTAAATGTTCGTTGATAAATAAATTTTTTACACATATTCCACAAGGTTATCGTGAGTGAAAAAAAAATGTTAATGTGAAAGTCCTTTGTAAACTGAGGAAAAAATGCTCTATAAATGTAAGCTCTTCTGGATCTACTGTCTTTTCAGTCAATATTCAAAGTAAGAGGAAGCGATACTACATATACCGTCAGACTGGCTAGACCCCAAAGTTTCTGGGCTTAAAGCTGGCAGTTGGCAAATGCTTCATCATCTCTGCGGGGGAGGAGAGAGAGAAGTGATTCATCTCTCATATCACCCCCAAGGGACAAGCAATTCACATAATTGCCCCTGTAGGAGGGAAGAGAGAAAGAAGAAAACAATTCCGAAGACATGAGACTGGTCCTACAGTATCAGCATCTTTGGGGGATTCCTGCCACTACTGCTATTTTTACAGGTGGCACTCATGGGCTATAATATTCAAATTCACTGAAGACAGCATGCTATAGAGGAAAATTCTGTAGCCTATAATTTATTTTTTAAAGCCATCTATCTAAGCACTCTTGAGTTCTAAATAACTTAATGCCATGTCTTAAAGTTAATCTAACCAGGAAAGTCACAAACACTGGCCATAATCACCTTAATCATTCCAGCTAGCATTGTTAAAAAGTAGGGCATGGAGAGCCGCAAACAAATGCATGGCACTCAATCAATCAGAGCTTGGAGGAACGATTGTACACTTGGGGTGTGTTTGGAAACTGACTGAAAACTGTGTGAGCAGTAAGCCATGACGACTGTACCTCCCGGGTTCCCACCTCTGCTCAACAGTCAACATGCCTAACTTCAGGACGGGCTCTTAATTTTGATCAGGGCTCCTAGCCCCAGTCAAGTGAGGGCAAAGCAGAGCGTGAGAGGTCAGATAAGAGGAAACAAATTTGCGATCTGTTTGCACTGGCACAGTGGAGGGGTCATGATTTTGGAGCCAAGTGGGAGATACCTTTGTGGTCTCCTTGGTGAGGGAAATTCCCAGAAAAAGCCAACTCTGAATACGTATATGTGGAGGCAGCATGGTTAATCATCATGTTGCACATTGAAAGGGATCAAACCAGCACCAAGTGCTTTTGCTGAAAACAGATGATGTGTCCCTTTTCCCTAGCCGGAGGCAAATTGTTTCTACAAAGAGCTGACTTCGTTATATAAAGAACTGGTACTGCCTGATTTTGAGAGGATGATTACCAAGGGGCAGTGACCTTCTGTCTGATCTGAATATCAGCTTATCTTGGTGCTGAATAATGCATAGTTATATTTATGTTCTCATTTAAAAGCTGTTTAATATTTAACTTGCTATTGCCCATTCACTGAGTTAAAATAAGTGATTCCTAAATAGCACAGACATCACACGTACTGTAAATGCAGTCATGTTGACATTTGGGGTCTCTCAGAAAACTTATATGAACCTCAGTCATTGAAAAAAATTGTCCTAGAATCTGTGACATGTTACTGCATCAACTCTTGATTAGCCTTCAAAGATCTTTGCAGTATCTGTTGTGGGGAGCCTCAGGGCACTTCATTTTCTTCAAAAACAGTCTTAGTATTAAGAAATGAACTAAGTTTTAAGAAGGTTATTTAAAACTTCGATCATATTAATGGGATTTTTAAAAACCCAATAAAGACATCATCCTGATTTAATTGCAGAGGCTATTAGTTTATTAAACACTTTGTTATTTGTCCGTTTATACACCACACACTGATTCTAAGTGACAGCAAGCATCCAAATGAAGACTAAATTAAAAACTCCGTGTTTCTAAGCATCCAGTGTTGAAGCAGAGAGGTTGACAAAAATTCTAGATGATGTAAATTATTCTCCCACTTTTTTTTTCCAAACAGTTGGTCTCCCATAATTTCAATATAATCTTAGATGTTGCATAGATATCTTTGGTGTAGTGACATCTGCACTGGATTTGGAGCCCAAATCCATCGGTAAATCTGTTTTTCTGCCCTAAGTGAGGGCATGGGTGATTCATTACCTCTGGATGCCAGTTTGTTCATCTGCAGGATGAAGGTGCTGGATTAGGTGCTCATCCTGCTTCCTTTCTGCTCCAACATTCCTTGGCTCTGAGTATTACCCACAGCACTTCTATTAGGTAGGGATGGAACCATGATCCCCCTTTCAAAGCTCAAAGTCTGAAGGACTAGCTCAAGGTCATATATAATCTGAGGAAGCAGCCAGGCTTTGAAGACATTATGACTGCTAATGTCTAACTCATGTTTCCTCTCCAATGAAAGAGCTGCCTGAAAGAAATGCTGCATTCAGATGTATGAGTAACAGAGCGTCCACAAATAACTCAGTAAGATTCAAGACCACTCGACTTCTAATTTTATCATCTTTAAAAATTATAGGGCAGAAATAAAAAGGGATTTTAAATTACAGCTGGCAAGTGTGTTTCCAACGGAACTTTTTGAAGTCTAAATCATATTTGGACAAAATTACTGACATAAGTAAATTAATAACTCAGCTGAGAGAAAAATCACACTAAAGTATCATTTAATTGCAAAGACAACCAGCACCATTCTCAAGTTAGGAAAAACAAACATAGCGCATCTCCTAACCCCAGCGCAGATCTTCTTATTTATAAAATTAATTATGACAATGAGATTAAGAGGTTTAAAATGCAGACTGCTGTACCGTACTTTGGTAGCACTATAGCAACAATTATATTTAGAAGCCTTTAAATTAAAAATGTAAAAGCCTCCTATTTGTCTTTTTAGTTTAATTAGTTGCTAAGTACCACTCTGGAGGTTGCATTCATGACACAAGGCTGATGGTTGCAAATCAGTACTCTCTAAAGGATTCACAGCAATTCTTTAGATGAGATGTCATAAATGCTCCATAACAATGCATTTAATTTCAATTTAATATAATCACTTTTATATGGCAAATAGTAAAAAACAAATCCAGTGCCTTCATAGGCCTCTAAATTGTCAATTTGTTTCCCAGTCCTTCCTCTAGCCTCTCGGAGAAAACACACATATTACAGGAACGCATAAAACAAGCACAGCAAGCATTACTCTGATTTGGTAACACAGCTACAAACATCTTCTCTGAATGAAGGATAAGTTATCTAAGGTGAATAAAGAATATACCGTTTGTCTAATGAGTTTAAAACATGAAATAGGTTTACTGTGAAAGCGAAAGCTAAAATAACTGACACTCAAGCCTTGCAGCACTGGCTCACAAGCTTGCCCGAGGGTGGTAATGACAAATAAAGGCCAGTGGTGAGGATATTTTCTGCTTCCCTTATGTACTGCCCTGGGGAAAATGACAGCACAAGAGTTAAATCTCAAGTCCCAAACTGTCACTACTGCCTCTACTATAGCAAGTAGAGCTAATTCTCTGGAGGTCTTGGTTCTTGCCCTCAAATTCATCTAAGGGGCTCTACTTTTTAAAAATAATTACTACTAATATGGCAGGCCCACTGCTAGGTGCTTCCCATGATTTTAACAACGCCCCAATTTATTTACTATTAGCTCTATTTTAAAGCTGAAGACATTTAGATTCAGGTTAACAATCCCACAGCTAGTAAGTTATGGAATCTGTATTTGAACACAAGTCAACTTGATTCCACAGCCCATGCCCTTTTCCACAACCTATACTGTAGCCAAGTGATAAGGAATGATCTCCGTGTTCTGCTTCATATTATTCTGTACCTGAATGCTGAGAAGGATGAAACATACGTTTACCCTACCTTGCCATACTTCCCTTGGTGTGCCTGGCCCAGTCGAGGGTCTGCCTCTCCCCGGGCCAACCTTCCTCAAAGTAGATTTTTTTTTTTTTTTTTCTCACTGCCTCCTCGTCCTCATTCTCAATTCACTGAAGTCTGGGCTCCATCCCCACTTGCTGAAGTTATTTTCTAGTGCCAAAAGCAACTGGGGCATCTTACATGGCCTCTTTAAAGCGTTTGGCACTGACGACCGTTCCTTCCTCAGGAAGGGTTTCTGGAGTTCCTCCTTCCTCTCTGGCTGCCCCTTCTCAGTTTTCCCTCCTGGCTCCTCTTCTGCATCTACTCCTAAAGTGCTCCTGGCTCCTGAGTTCAGTTCCTAGACCAGGTATGATTACTCTATATACTCAACTTGAGTGATATCATCTAAATGCTGGTGATTTTTCTGGGAGAATATTCTCCATGGTTCTCTTATATTCTTTCATGTCTTGTGAAGTCAGGTACTGACTACTCTTTATCTGAAACTATCATTTTTAATAAAGGACAGTCTTGGAATATAGAAATAGAAGAAAGTAAATCATGCTTATTGCCCATTATAAATGACTTGGATTCCCTAAACTCAGATTTACACTCCTGTAATGTAACTCACTGAGTGCAGAGGTGCCATCTGGGTGCTTTTGAATCACCCTGTGGGAACTGGGGCTACGGACAGCTGTATAAGCCATCATGACACTCTGGCGACTGCTATTGCTGTGAATAATACGCTGTCCTTCATTTTGATCTAGGAGTTTCACATCTCCCATCAACATTCATGATCCATGGAATTATGGCAAGTTAACTTGTTAATTTGAAAGTAGGCTAAAATATCAGGCCCTTCACAATTCTTAACAATTTCCTGTACCAGTTAGAACACCATAGGTTATAAATAGGAGAAAGGAAAGAAAGAAGGAATGAAAAGACCAAAAGAATATGTATTCTTTTGAGAAAGAGAGTGGAAGGACGGGAGGAAGGAACGAAAGAGAGGCGGGCGTAGGAGGTAAGACAGCCTTTCGAGAATATGCTAGATTGGTTTAGGCTAATCAGGTCTCACTCCTAGATCTTGAAGTCGTGTCAACTTCCTCTAATAGACATGGACTGGATAGGGAAGGAGTGGCCACTGAAATAAAAACTGATTACTGTTACAAAGGGAAGAAGGGGCAATTAATGCTGGGTAGGCAATTATCAAATGTCCTTTGCAAGCCTGAACCTATACCCCTGACTATATTTGCATCCAAACCAATACTTTCAATTGCTCCATGGACATCTCTACCTGGCTCTCCTATAGGCACCTGAAACTCAATATGCCTCTCCTCATTCTCTTCTTTTTTCTGAATTGTCTGTCTTGGTAAATAGCAGGATTATCCACTCAATCAGCCAACCCCCAAATATGAAAGTCATCCTAATTTCTGTGTGCCTCCTATCCCTACGTCTAATAAATGACTAACTCCATTTGGTTCTGAGTACTTCTTAGAATTACCCTCTTTTTATTACATTTCCACTGGGATGTTCCTGATTCAAGTCATCGTTGCTCCTCTCCTGTGTTACCACAATGTCACCCTAACTGGCATTTCTGCTTTAATCTTGCTGTCTCTAAACTATTATCCACATTACTACTAGATTTGTTTTGGAAAATAAAAACCTAAACCTGTCTGAACCATAGTTAAAATACTCCCTGTGTCATCAGATAACAACATTCTCCTTAATGTGGCCCTTTATGATCTAGTTTCTACACCTTTCTCACTCCAACCACTCCTTAAAAAAGTTTTTCAAACATACCATTCTCACTCATGATGACTTGGCTCAGGCTGTCTCCTCTTTAAGAAATACCTTCCACTCCAACAAAGTCTGAGTTATTCCCACTTCTTTAAACTCAAGACTGAATTCAAGCTTAAAACAGCACTGCATTTTCTGATTCCAGCTGAGGCTGAGCTAAGGGGCTTCTTTTCTGTACCTTTGCCATCTAAGCCTGTAACTTCCAACATGTGTTTCTATCATAGTACTTACATCACTGTATTACCATCAATCACTTTCTTTTCCTTCTCTCTTTTCTAATAAACTGTGGGGTCGTTAATGGTACGAGTCCATGTTGAGCAGCCATGATCCAGCATGGTGGCTGACCCATAATGGAGATTCACTGACAGTGAATGCTGAATGAACAAATCACGTTTTACCAGTGCATTCAGAGTTGATATTTAGCTTTGCAGCATAGCCATGCTGGTTGTCTACAATGCCTGTGTTATACCAGTTGCTAAACATTTGAATATCATCCTTATGCATGGATCTTATCCCTGTACATGTCACTTGACATGTAGGATTGCTGATACCATATATTTATAACTGGTATCAATAGCTAGTTTTAGTGATTGATTCTTGACTTTGCCAAACACACTACTGTTGTGAATGTGTGATTTAATGCAGTCAGGATTGTGCTCTTCTGCTCCAACTACACAATCAGCTGGAACTTGCTAACTGGAATAATGAATACTTTGCTAACTTGAAGAAGAGAAGTGACTGATCAATCTCACAAGCAGATGCACTAAGGGGGCCTGGAAACACCGTTATCACTATCTACACACTGACCATCACCCATTCCTCTAAGACAGCTCTGTTAATTTTAGAATATATTTCTACTAAGCCCACTGCTAACTCATAACTTAATGATAAAAACAGTAAGAAGAATAATAGCTAATATTTACTGTACACCTACTAGATGCCAGGCATAGTGCTGAACACTTCACATTCAGTATTCATATTGTTTCATTTAATCCTCTCAACATGACTGTGCATTCTCATCACCTGTATTCACCAGTGTATTGGTGCTCTGTTGTCATAGGAAAAATCGCCACAAACTCAGTGGCTTGAAACAACACATATTCTGTAAGTCAGAGAGGTTCAAGGTCCTCTTTTAAACTTGAAACTGTAGAATTCATGGAAGCTGGTGGGAGAACCCCCCATACTTTGAATCTCTCTGATTTCTCTGTTACTGACCTCTAGAGCTGACCTTTACAGAGTTAAAGTGATTAGGTTAAGCCCATATGCATAATTTCCCTTTTGATTAATTCAAGGTCAACTGACCAATAACCTCAATTACATCTGTAAACTCTCCTTTGCCATGTCATATAACACAATCATGGGAGCATTCCTCATCCTCTTCACAGGTTTTGCCCATACTTAACAGGAAGGAATTAGAAAAGGGAGAAAGTCACTGCGGGTCTTTGTGTGATTCTGCCTACCACAACTAATGGGGAAGCTGCTAATTAGAGAAGTTACATTACTTGGCCAAGGCCAAACATATAGGAAGTGCAGAGCCAAGGACCAAAAACTGAACCCATACTACTCAAGGCTTTTGACACTAATCCCTGTGATATATTTCTTTTTTTAATTTTTTTTAAAAAAATTTTATTGGAGTATAATTGCTTTACAATGTTGTGTTAGTTTCTGCTGTACAACAAAGTGAATCAGCTATATGTGTACATATATCCCCTCCCTCTAGAGCCTCCCTCCCACCGCCCCCCACCCCACCCCTCTAGGTCATCCTGTGATGTATTTCTGACCTCAAAAGAAGCAGGGCTTTGATGATCAAGGTGGAATATATGAACCTTTACCCCTTCACACCAGTTCACTTACTTTTAGGAAAGGATTAGTGTCCTCATCTTTATTAAAGGTCTTTAAAGACCAACATCAAGTTAACTTCCTTTTATGCACCATTACTAGAATATTTTTGCAAAGTATAGCTTTTATCAGATCACTCCTCAGCTCAAAATCTCTTAGTAGCTTTCTCCCTCTTGCCATATCAAATCCAAATAGTATGATCCCACCCGACAGTTCCATCTTTATTTCAACTCCTTCCTACCATCCATTCCACTGGCTCCTCTCTGCCACATGCACTATATGGCCCAATGGGAGTAATACCATTTCTATGGCCTGTGATGTGTTTTCTCCTTCGTATTCCTTCTTAAAACCTCATCCCCAACCTCTTCTGAGGAACCTGTCCCAATTCTTTCTGCATACACTGATCCTCCCCTTCTAGGAATTCTTATTACACTTAAAGTCAGCAGCACATACATTAGCATTTGATTATTCTCTAAGTTTTCATGGATATCCATTGTTTAACTAACTAGTTTGTAAGTTGCTTTGGGCGGGACCAAACTATTCTTTGACAACCTCCACATTCCCGAGAACAGCAGAAAAATCACAGTGTAGGCAGTCAACACGTAGAGGTTGACTGATGGAGTTCTCCCAAGTTGGATTCTTCCTTCTCAACCAAGAGAATTTGCCCAGTGTTTAGAAAGCAGCTTTAGCTCATCCAAAGATGCAAACTGTTGTTGTTATGCATTCAGTTTGGTTTTGGACATCAGTACCAGGAATCTGTATGGCCACATGCCTTCTCATTCTGGAATAGGCTACTCCTACCCTGGGGCTAACGGCACCCACCCAAGCTTACAGAACAGACTTCTCTGACATTCCTTTTGCTTGCATGTTGCTCCCACCAATTACTCCTGGAGCTTTATTTTGATTAGGAATGAGAAGACATGATATTTGAGGATTTAGGTTTGAGTTTATGTGCAAAGTTAAAACAGAACATCTAAATTTGTTTTCTTTCTCAACAAAAATATTAGGAAATGCAGTGATATAAAATGTTCAAGAGAGGCAAGAAGAAGTATGAAGGAAAAAAAACAATGAAAACTACTGTATACAATGCTGGATTTTGAATGAATTTTAGCATCTTGGGAACAAGCTTAGCATTTACAAGAGAGTTCAAGAAACGGCTATACCCAATTTTCATTTATCATTTCCCCCAAGAAATCTATAGTTTTATTAATTTAAATTATTTGTGATAATATAAAACAATTACTCCCCCATGTCTTTGGGTAAATCACAGCAGGCAGAAGTGACTGACATGAAATGAAAGGCTTCTTTCTGATGTACCATCCAGGAAGAGAAACAGAATTGTCTTACTGTGACTTTCTCAACCTTCTTTAGAACTTTTCCCAGCCCTCCTCCCTCAGGATAGTCAGTGAGAGCATCAGTAGACTAATAACAAAGAAGAAATGAGTATCTTACTCACCAGTGTGCAGGGATTCAATGTCACTCAAAGCTAGAAAAATGAAAACAATTTAATGCTTTAATGGTGTTCTCTACAACCACAAAAGCAGGTAATACATACCATTCAGGACTTCGTGAAGGCAAAACACACATCCAACCTCTGCCTTAAACGTCAGTTCAAAGCCTTCGACTGAACCCTCTGCAGGCACTTAATGTCTATTTGCTTTTGTTTCATTGGAGAGCATAGTGTGGCTCTTTCATTTCTCAGCTCTGGCATGCTGCTCTCCCCCAAGCTAACTGATGTGATGTATCAGTTCTAATTCTATGTTTTCACACAGACACACCAGGCTGCATCTGTGGAAGTCGGGTGGAATATTCACAGCCTGGACCTCTTATCTTGGAAACTGGTCTTGGCCATGGTTTTGGTCTTAGAGAGAGAGTAGACAGGGCAACAGCCAACAGTGATTCTTATGTCTGTAGGATGACCATCATCAGTAGATACAAAGTAGGCTGAGTGTCTCATTCCTCTTGGGCATTCATCTTACTAAGTGAAACCAAACAATTTACAAGGATGGATGAAGTGGGAAGTAGAGGGAACATTTATTAAGGAGTTTCTGTATACCAGGAACAATGATAGGAGCTTTAGTTTGGTGTTTTGACCTGCCACAAATGCTTCAGGTAGGTATTAATATGAATACTTTAGAGATGAGAAAATTAAACCTCACGGAGGATTAAAGACATAGGTAATAAAGGTTGGTGCCAAAACCCTACTCTCTAACGCGAAAGGCGCTTCTGTTTCCACCATGCCACACTGCCCAGCTTTCACTGGCTTTCCACTCTTTGAATGCTGAGCTGAGCTGAGCTGAGATGTAACGAATATCCAGCAAGGCAAAAGCTAAAGCACTATTTTTTACATAGTCTCAGCATATGCTAATGAGATCCCTTAGTCTAGTGTCAGCAAAATAACACTGTTTGTTAGAAAAATTATTCACTAACTTATCTGTCTGACACAAAGTCCCTTTTTAATTTCCCCCTCACTGAGTTCTGAAAAAAAAAAAAGGAGTGCTCAGATACAAGTGTCATTCTTAGTCTTCCCAAGTTTTCATTTTATTTTTTTGCTCTTTTCTATGTCTATTTCTATTTATTTCTCTGACGCCTATCACCATGGTGTCTAAGTCTCCAGACAAACACATTAAGCTAAAACAAAACATATGAGAGAATTGAAAAGAAAAGCTTCTCAGATCGCTCTCCTCTGGAGCTAAGTTTTGTTGATTTAGAGATAACTGATTGAGTTGTGAAACCCTGGGGCTACACTGGCAGTGTTAGGAACGGGCTTTGGTGGCAATTTGCTATTATTTAGCCATGGAAATGATGATTTACCTACAAACCATTTTTGGAATAGAAGAGTAAAGGAAACCCAGGAGAATAAGACATAGAAAGTAATCCATTTTGATCTTAGAAGATTCTTCACCTCTGAGAATAAGATCCCAGCACCCCAAATATAGCAGCGTGAAAACAAGGTACCTAGAAGGCATGAGAGATCAGGGCTTTTCTGTTGCTTTTCCTGTTCCATTTTGGTTTGCTTATCCAAGTCATCCCATGATGGCTCTGAAAATGCAGAGCCCACACAAAATTGTCATTACAGAAATAAATTAGTCCAAAGGGTCGGGCCATACAAACGTAGTCTATGTCACTCTGATGCAAATAGTCACTTTTTTTTAAAATGATAGAAATAAGGAGGTGAAATAATACCATTGGAATTTGTAGTTAGGGAGAATGAACATTCTGTAGAAAAAGAGAAAATCTGCTATATAATATTTTATAAACACTCTTGAAGTCTTGTCTTTTAAAAGTCTGACACCACATCCCTCTCACATGCTTCACCACACATGTGCACAAACACACACAGACACACAGACATCACTAAGGCCCAACTACTTCCTGGGGATCGCAGTCACCATACCACTCCATTGGCTGCTTTGTAAAGACGTATCTACAAGGTCAAGGGAGAAATGTTCAGCATCCTGATTGACACAACCCTGGTGTTTCTGAACCCAGGGCACACAATGGACTAATGATCTTCTGAAAACACAAATCTCACTGTCCATTTTCAATTACTTTTTTTTTTTTTTTAAACATCAAAAGCAAAATCTTCAATGTGACTGCAAGGTCTCACGTGATCGGGCTGCAGCCCCATGGCCTCTTCTGCAGCTGCCCTCCCAGCTTCCTTCACTCCACACATACCAGCTTTTGTGCAGGTCCCAGAATAGGCCAAGCTCTTCTCAACTCATGCCCTCTGCCTAGAATGTTTTTCCTTTCTCTCTGAAGTTGCCTTTGAAAAATATTTTAAGTAATGTTATTGAGTTTTCTAGTTGTAAGTGTAATGAATGCTCTTGAATAAAATTTAGAAAATACTGACAAGTTTAAAGAAAAGGGAAGATAATAGGCTCACAATCCGGAGACACTACTCAGTATTTGAGGTGTTTCTTTCTCCTTGTGAACTTATTTCTTAATACAAATTGTGATCATCTTGTGTTTGTTTGTTTTTTAACATTTATTTATTTGGCTGCACTGGGTCTTAGTTGCAGCACGCGGGCTCTTCGTCATGGCATTCAGCCTCCTCTCTAGTTGTGGCACGCAGGCTCAGTAGTTGTGGCATACAGTCTTAGTTGCCTTGTGGCATGTGGGATCTTAGTTCCCCGACCAGGGATTGAACCCGCGCCCCTTGCACTGGAAGGCAGATTCTTAACCACTGGACCACCAGGGAAGTCCCTTGTGTTTGTTTTAATGTTTTCTAGGGGGTTAGAAGATAATTATTTTTCAGTTCTACTAATAATCACTTTTGAAATTTTTGGAAACATTCTTTAATATGTATTTCCTAAATGAGCAAAATCAGATATATAAGTACTTCTGAGCAACTTCCTCCCACATTTCTTCTATGCCCATCCTATACACTACCCTGTAACTCAACTTTTTTAATATAACCTAGTATTTTAGACCCCGAGTTTTTAAATTCACATTTACATAATGAAGTTTCTCTTTTGATAATAATTTTTATTCATGTATGAGTTAGGTGTATAAAATTATTCAGAAATCTATATTTTCACTAATTTAACATTCGCTAGTCCCTTTATACCTCAACTTCCTCTTTCTTGAGTGCTTGATTTGGGTTCTTTCTCAGTCATCTGAACTACAATATCAAATAACATGTTAGATTATAGTACTTAAATAATACATATATTCTCAGCCTTAGATAGCTGAAAAACTCCTTTTGTTTGCATTACAAATAAATTATCTCATTTTGTGTTTTCCATTTTAAAGCACAACTATTTTCCCTCAAATTTATACAGCCTTTGCTTTGTGTCTTAGTACTTAGTGTTATGGACGAAATGTCCCAAATCGGCCTGAATTTCTTCCTTTCTGCTTTCATTGTTAAAGCAATTTTCCCTTATCAAGATATTTCAAAAAAGTTTTATCTGAATAGACCTTAATGTGTTTTAAAAATTTCATCCAAAATAAAGTGAGATACGTCAAACTGCATAATTAGGAATTATCCCAGTTCCTGGAAGTTTTATTTAGTGATGACTTTTCTTATGGTGACTACTTCAATTGTTCTACTTTCTTCCTCAGGGAAACTGAATCTTTAAATTGAATCTCCATTTTGTCTGCCAGCCTATGCTCTTCTAACTCACTATTTTTTATCACTTTAGTCTCTCCTCTGCTCTTTGGGAGACAGTGTTAAGTTTCTCCTCTGCACCACAGATTTATTTTCCACTGTGTCAATTCTGCTCTTTACTGCATCAATATGATCACCACATTTTAAGTTTTCTTGGTAAACTTCCTTATATAATTATATCCCTTTCCCTCGTGGCTTATCGTGTCTTCATTCCCACTTGTTTTCCTTTACAGACTTCTTTGTGCTTTTCACAGAAAAATTCTGTCCTCTTAAAACCTATTAGGAGGTTAATATGTGCAATTATTGGTGCCTAGTGGGCTTTATCTATAGTAGCTTAGAGCCTCCACTGCCTCTTTAACTCTCTGAATAGGCAGAGTATATACAAACTAGAATCATAGATTAGTGCTAACATTCTTTTTCCTGACTCTTCCTTCTTTCCCTTTGCATTCCATGATGCAATTAGTCACACCACTGACACCTATCCACCCCACAGGAGCCCCACCCAACAGACATACATCTACAGTTTATGCCTAGTTGTTTTTAAGGAGGTGAAATCACCAACTGGATGTACAAATGGAGCTGCTAATTTAGGAGGCATTATGCTAAGAGAAATAAGCCAAACACAAAAGGACAAGTATTGTATAATTATATAAACACAAATATAAATATATGCCATAACTTCCAGTTAGATACAAAATGCTGCATATCTACAGCAGGGAGCAGACAATGGTGTGGGATGCAACATAACAGAGAATAGAAATTCTCCATTTCTCACTGGTCCTAGTTCAAATAGGTCCATCAATTACATTTTTCAATTCATTCAACTGACCATATAATTCATGATAACTTCTCTACAAAATTTTGGCAATAGATTTGCTGTCAGTCCTAGTTTTAAGTCTCCTTTTATTTTTTATGTTTGCTACTTTTCTGAATTATAACAATTATAATATTGGGAAATTTGGAGATATTTCAATAGAGTAGCATTTTAAAATTAGAAATATCTTTCAAGATTTCAAAACACATAACTGGGGTCACTCTTCCCTGAGAAATTCAAAGTAAATGACTGAGTCATGCGCGTGTGTACACATTTCATTTATTTTTTTCTGTATATTACAATATCATCTTCATCATCATCATCATCATCATGATGTACTTTTTGTGTTTCTTCCTGCAAATTTAGAATTCCACTTTACTTAAAATGTATAGTTTTACAGAGTGGTTTTTAAATGTTTCTCATGTCATGTTAAATATGTTTTAATAGTTAAATTCTGGTACCAGTTAAAAAGACTCTACTTCAAAGTCTTTGTACAGGCAATCTGTATCAGATTTTCTAAAGATAATTGAGCAAAAATATATACTGGTCTCTCTCTTTCATTCCCCTAAAAAAACATTGGTTACATGTCCAGACTATAACCAAGGAAACCACTAGTCACTTGGCAGCCTCAAATTGTAACAGCAGACTAAATATCTAGGAGGAAATAAATGTACAAAGTGGTAAGTGTACAAAGAGGAAATAAGCGCCAAAAGAGGAGATAAGTGCACACACAGAGTATTCGGGCGGGTGGGGGCGGGTGGGGAGGAAGGAAGAAAATGAGGATAGCGGAGTAGATGAAGGACCAGATTTGGAGTTTAAAGACCTGAGCTCATGTGTCCATACCTCCTAGCGATTAAGTAACCTGAAGGAGCCAATTAATCTCTCTGGCCCTCACTTTTTTAACCCTTGAAATGTGTTCATTATAAGATTCATCCCTAATGGGATGTTATCACAATGAAAATATATCGTAACATGCCTTATAATAAAATGTTATAAAAATAATGTCAAAATGAAGTATGAGGACGCTACAGTATGGATTAACCTTGAAAACATTATGCTAAGTGAAATAAGCCAGACACAAAAGGACAAATATTGTATGACTCCACTCACAAAATACCTAGAATAGGCAAATTTATAGAGACAGAGAGTACATTAGAGGTAACTAGGGTCTGGAGGGAGGAGGGGATGGGGAGTTATTGCTTAATGGTTGCTGTAGCTCTGGTGTGATTAAAAAAAAAAATTGGAAATAGAAAGCGATGATGGTTGCAGAACACTGTGAATATAACTAGTGCCACACATTGTTACACTTAAAAACAGTTAAAACAGCAAATCTTATGTTATATCTATTTTAACACAATAATTTTTTTAATGTCAGGTTTTATTTTGTTATTTTACATGCATTCTTTAAACCACTTATGATACAACTTTGTTTAAAAACTAACTGATAAATTTAGGGTGGTACTGTAGTAACTGTGTGAATACATGATCAAATTAAATCAATTAATTAATATACATATCATGAACAAACATTTACGTCATGCTTATGTATGAGGACTAGTCACCATGGCTACAAGGACACTTGAGAGATAATTACTCACCCACTTAAAGGATAATCCCATCTATCATTTTAGAATGAGTTTTTAGGATGTGCCTTATGATTCTCCTGTAGTAAAGAGGTACACATGATGATTTATGACATAACTACTCCATATGTGAGCATCCCTCGGATAGCTATGAGGAAAATGAATGCTATAATATATATTTTCACCACTCAGGAAGCATGAATCATTAGAACATAAATAACTTTTCCCATTTCAAAACTTATGCATGATCCCAAGAGTTGCTGCTTCCACCTGAATTCCCCATCATGTCTGAAGGTTACAGCTTTCCTCCGGTTTTATCAAAGCAGCTGGACCTCACAGAACCTGGGGAACAATATACTCGTGACTTTCTGTATTGGCTCCTCTCCTCCGCAGTCCAGCATCACCTCATTTTCACTTCAGCTCTCATGAAGCAATCTCATTCCCAATGGGAGCGACTGAGATCACCCTCCCATTCCCCACAGTTAAACCCATCAGCAGTTTCATGATAAATGCACTCCCTGCACCAAATACAAAATTGAGATGACTTCAGACTAAGACCTTAGAAGAAAAGAAAGTCAGAGTTAATTCCCCAAACTGTAATAATTTTTATTTGTTGAATATTTTATCTCAGATGAATCATTTTATTTGTTGTAGTCACTTTCTTCTTAGCTTGATAAGTTAATTTAAACTGTATTAGCCCAATGTGAGCTGAATTACTGGGGGTTTTGTAATTGCTTTCTTGGTTCTAAAATTATCTTACAAATGACGTCTCATATTGAATTTAATTCAGCAAGTATTTTGGAGGATCATATTATATAGAGAGCGTGGAAATGTTCTATGAGATGCTGTTATAGCAAAGCTGAAGATAATATCACCTACTCCTTGACCCTAAAGATTCAGGATCTAGAGAGAGATTACAGAATTATAAATAAGTGAAATCTTAAGAAAGATAAGGTTTCCTTTGAATATAGTTAGTTTGCAGAATTGGAAAAATCTTAGAGAGAGAAGTGGCATTTATGATGGGTTTTGTGGCAATGTTTGAATGTTTATTATTGTACATTTAATCTATTAAACATAAAGGTCCTCAAGTGTAAAGACTATCTTAGTTATCTGTGTACCCTGGAAGCAATCAAGTTGTTAGGACAGGACCATAATGATATCCTGACTGGAACAAAGGTTTAAGATCGTGCTTCTTATTTGGGAAATATGTTCCTAAGTCACAAGGATTTTTATCAGCACTTATTTACAATAATTCATATTCCTTTCACAAGCTTGATCCAGGGAGTGAGAAGTTGAAACATAATCAGAGTTGAACAGGACTGGATACTACCAACTTGATCAAGTTAGAAGTCATGAGCTTGAATTCCAGCTCTGCTTGTTAGCCAGGTGAACTTGAACGAGATATTTGGTCTTTCTGAGCTTCCAACTTGTCCACTGAGATTAGGAATGACAAAATGTGGCACTCAGGGTTTGAGGATGATTAAATAAAATATTAAGCCTTTCACAAAGTAGAAATTTAAAACAGGTTAGACAAAGTTGAATTAGACTCAGCAAGACATGTTTCAAAAAAATATTTTATTTATTAATAATAATAGCACATATGAATCGAATGTTGATTGTGCATCAATATCAAAAATACTATGTTCCGTACACGGTCTCATTAATCTTCAGACCAACAGCAGCTCTGAGAAGTAGAGATAAAGAAACAGAGACTTCATGGTATTTACTTGCCTAAGCCTGGAAGTGGAATAGACAGCCTTTGAGCCCTTACTGTCTGCCTCCAGAATTTTTGCAATTAGTCATAATGCAAACTATTTCCCAGTGAAATGAACAATTGCAAGCTTCTGAATCTAGTAAGAATACAACTTTTTAATTTGTCTCCTGTTAAGGAAGATGTTTTTCCTCCTTGCCCCCTGAAGGGTACTGTCTTCCCCTTTACAAGAAGTTCTCGCTTTCTTTGAGAAACCTTTAGGTCTGGCTTCCCCCTCTGTCACTGGCTCTTCCACAAGGGGGAAGATCATCTGGTTAGTGAGGTTGAGGGGTAAGGGTGTAGGCCTATCTCCTCCATAGGGTCCCCTACCCAGCATGTTCTGACTCTGCCTGGCAGGCTTGTTGCTGCCCTGCTGCTCTGTGATGAGGTGAGTAAGGTCCATTCAAGGACAAAGAGTAGGAAACCAGGTGTTAGCCTTGGTTCCAAGCGATCTGAAATAATTCTATACCTTGATGCCTATCAAATTCCATGTGTATTTATCAGTTGGTTCAACATCTGGAGGAGACAGAGGTATGATTAGCCATTAATTTCAAGTTCCAACACATGTGAAATTTGGCCAGTTGTATGGGCATTTTAAACTCCACTTGGAGAATGGACCATAATGGATGAATGAACTTTTTGTATCAAGAATCCATTTTTTGCTCTTTCTCAAAGTATATCTTATGAAACATAGATACGGACAAAATATGGTCTGAGTATAATTAAATTGTCACTGAAGAAAAAATCAAGAGGATGTGAGTTTACTACCTCACAAGGTGGGGAGGGTTTAAGATGAAGAGAGTCACTGGAGCCAGTCAGATCCTAGCTCTACATTATCAGATACCTAATCATCTAATCTTTAAGTCACTTAATACCACTAAGCCTCAGCTTCACGTCTATAAAATCAAATAACAATGCTTCATTACAGGATTGATCTGAGAATCAAATTTATTAAAGAACAAACAACTTACCACCATGTTTAATATACCATGAGCACTCAGTGGTATCTAATGCTATTATTATTATATTATCACCATAATTTATTCAATTAACCAGTTACTGATTTTTCCATAGACAACAGAATAAAAGAAAGTAACCTAAAATTTGGTAAGAAAGAACCCAATAAAAAAGAATGAGCTTTTAAGCTGTAAAATGTGTTAGGCATTTTAATAGACATGGTTTTGAATTGTTATTCTTCAAGCTCATTTAATACAGGATCAGTAAACCACCAGTATTTCTGGATTATTTAAGCAAAGGGTAGTAGTACTTGCCCATGATATCTTCAATTAGTTAAAGCATGTCATGACTTTATACGATGCTGATCACAGGGCAAATTGACTTTTTTTGTTTTGCTTTGTCATAATTGATAAAGTAAAAGAAGCCATTTCTAGAACAAAATTTGTTATATTCATATTCCAATGAACTTTTTTCTTTCCTCCCGAAACATTTTTGATTATGAATACTGGTTATAACCTTTCTCCATGCCCAATAACCACTATTATTACTGCCCTCTCAACTGTGGCCAGTTTCAGATTTAGAAGTTAAGTGAGTGTCACTACCTTAGCTCCTAATTACTGAAGACACTCTAAAATTGAGACTTGGTTGCTAAGAAATATAGCTTTGAGGGAACATTTCTGGTATCTTTTATGTTTATGTTGAGCCTTAGATTAATGCAAAGCACGATATATTTCCAGTTGGTGACTAAAATAAAAGCCAACTGCAAAAGAAAAGTAATCAGAAACTATTCTTGTGTTCAGATAATACAAAGTGAACCTGTGTTTCCCATTATTCTGTGTTAGTAGTTGTTTGAAGTTGCACGGTGAATTGCATAATTGAGAAATTCAGAATCAGGTATTTTAAATAATAATATGTAGCAGCTGTCAAGGTAACTTGGGAAGGGTACTGGAGAATTTTTTTTTTTTTTCCGGTATGCAGGCCTCTCACTGCTGTGGCCTCTCCCGTTGTGGAGCACAGGCTCCGGACGCGCAGGCTCAGCGGCCATGGCCCACGGGCCCAGCCACTCCACGGCATGTGGGATCTTCCCGGACCGGGGCACGAACCCATGTCCCCTGCATTGGCAGGTGGACTCTCAACCACTGCACCACCAGGGAAGCCCGGGAAATTTTTTTTTAAGTAAAAGGAAATGGGAACATTCTTATTTATTGATCATGTTTGTGCTTTATGCTTTGCACTGACACCACAGAATGCAAAACGTGATACATTTCCAGCTGGTGACTACAGTAAAATCTTTTCTCAGACTTCAAAGGGAGCAATCTGAAAATGTTCTGGTATTCTTTAATACTCTATTATAATATGAGCATATTCTATTAGTATGTGTGTCTAATTAGCTGAATTAGAAGTGAGGCAGGTAAAGGATATTCCTGGAAGGTAATACTGTAGGGCTACAAAACTGAGTAAGATGATGATTGGACAGACCCATGAAGCATCATACAATCTGAATTTTTATCAAAATCAAACCTTGGGCAAAATTTCAAACTATTTGCAGAGATGCTACTGGGTACTCATATGTCTATGTTGCTTTATATTTTTAAAGAAAACATGCACAGCACTTGCTATGTGCCAGGCCTCATTCTATGTTCCGTACCCACTTAACTCATTTGATCCTCAGAACAACCCTGTGGACCAGGTCCTATAATTATCCTCACTTTTCAGATGGGGAAACTGAGTGATGAATAGATTAAATAACTCATTCATGATGCCAGATAGGAAGTGCCAGAACTACAACTTAAACCAATGCTTTCAAAGTCTATACTCTTGACCATGCAGTTTCTTTTCTTGTGGGAGGGTCTGGAGTCCTTTATTTTCTAAGCACAAGTCTAATGAAAGTAGAAATGTATTCTAGTCTCCCATCTGTGCCTTCCCTTTGTGGGTTTTGATGGCAGAATGCATGTGTTCCCCACTGGGAGAGCCGTGGAATAAGAGTGTTCTTGCCTCCCTGGTTTCAGAATGTGTTTAGTTTCACCCTTTGGAGTTAGAAGAGAAGAACTGAGCTGACTGGGTTTTTAGGGACATTGCTTGTTTCACCAGCTTTAGCAGAGGTGACTTCTGCACCGCCAAAAGCACGTCAGACCCATGGGCAGCCTCAGTTTGGGTGTTTTAAAGCACCACCGCTGACTGAGGGAAAGTCATGTTTGCTACCTATGTGTCTCGCCGTAAAACAAGATATTCTGGGGCCAATGACAAATGCTTTTATATAGCATAATAATGCAACTTGGCTGGTCGTCTTCAAAGGAATTTGCACAACGGAATTAATTGAACACATCAGAGTGAAAATAAAACAGTTCATAAGAAAGAACAAACAAAACAGAACAAATGAAATGCAAATGAATTTAAGACAATTGTCTTTACGAGTTTTACTCCTCATATCTCTTAAAATAATTGCCAAAGTCCTAGGTTTAAAACTGATATTATATGATTTTGGTGGATAAACCCTAAGCATACTACCTAGAGGTACGGAAAAACTTAACAGAAATTATTCTAAATATAAAGACCTTATCCACTCATATTAGTGAATTTAAATTAAAATATCTGTAGTGTGATCATTTATTTAACTCTTTCATCTTTCCAGTCTAGGGTTGAAATATGTAAGCACAGACAGAAAAATATAAATTCTCCGTGTACAGAGAACAAGAACAAAGAACAAAGTAGCCTTCAAGGTTTTAACAAAAGCACATATATGATAGATAATCATAAAATTGAGGTCATGAAATTCTTCACTGGATGTCCTAGAATCAAGGTTTTAGGGTTCTGGGAGAGTCCTCTGGGCTGACTTAAGGTTTTTTGCCTGATTTGCTTGAGATTCTATTTAAGGTGGAGTTTGAGACTGAGAGGCAGAGAAGCTGCCTGGATCTCGAGCTTTTGAAAGAATATCTGAGGCTGAAAGGAGACAACTAGAACCAAAGGCTGGCTTCTTATGCAGATCTGCTTGGCTTTCATCCTCAAATATTAATTTAAATAGTCCACCCTCAAATAGACAGAGATTCATTCAGATGGGATCTCACAGCCTCTTAAGATCGGGACCAAATCAGAATGTGTGTGTGTGTGTGTGTGTGAGAGAGAGAGAGAGAGAGAGAGAGAGAGAGAGAGAGAGAGAGAGAGGAAGAGAACACAGAAAAAAGAATTATCATTTCTTTCCAAGAAAGTAAGTCTTAGGACCTAGTATTCAGGACTGCATGATGACAGTTATTTCTGGGACTTATTGAGAGCACTGGACTACATTTCCAATGCCACCACTTCATGTGACAAGTGTCAGGCATAAGCCATTCAGTGATCCCTCCCTAGTCAAGAACTTGCACATGCCCACCAGGTGAGGGCCTGAGGATTGTTATGAAGAAGAAAATCACTGAGGTTAAACTCCCTAATCAAGCCTCACCACAGTCTTCCTCACCAGCCCTCACCACCCCTCACCATCTGGACTCTGGCCCCAGATCAGTGGAGTATGTGATGGCAGAAGGGTTTTCCCCCAACGCAGGGTTCGGTGGAGTGACTGCAGGCAGGGAGTGGCTGCTGTCTTCCCAAGAAATCTCTCCAATCTGGAGTGAATTTCAGTCATTTACCAAACACGCTGCACATAAATTATTCCAAACCATGTTTACTTACTTGGGCCTAAAATCCTGTAGATGGACAAAGCACACATGGCCACAGAAAGAAAAAAAATCCTGATTGGAGCCCAGCCTGGTGAACACAACTTTTCCTTCTCCAAGAAGTTAAGTCCGGGTTTTAACCCTCTGGCATCAGATGTGGCCACACAGCAGAATATATTAAATTAAGAGACTTTTTTTTCTTTTTAGTCAAAGACATGTAAATAAATGATCAGGAGAAGTAAAGCTAATATAAAAAAGAGATTCACAGATGAGTTTATCAAGAACAGAAGGAGAGTTCTATAGTTCTTAAAAATTATGTCCCCAGCTCATTCTACTATAAGTTTATACTCAATGACCAGTGATAGCAACTTTTTCTCCCAACCTGACTATTATTCAATTTTGGGGATTTCCTGGGTGTTTTATTGCACACACTTTCTTAGGGAATTGGTAAAAGAAAAGCTTCTCTCTCAGGTAATAAGATGCATTTCTACTCAATTCTTCAGCTCATTCAACTTGAGGTTTCTAGGGCCATGTTACTAACTCACAAGACTGTTGTGAGACTTAATTAAGCAGCATTTGCAAGATCCTTCAAGATGTTCACATAAAAGTTGCTAAGAAGAATCAAATCTGGCATCATAACAGAGGGGCCTCCAAAGGAGACCTCCTTCTACTGATATTTTTTTCTTAATTCTAACCAAAACTCAGTGGTTGGCCAATGCCAAGACACTGTTTGGAAATACCTGGATGATGGAATTCTGATGTTTGCAATCAGATTTCTTTCTGGCTTGCTCTTAGCAGTGTATTCCTATTAGGCCATAACTCACACAGTACCCCAGGACTACAGCATTTTCTTTATAGCTTTTTTCGTTTGGGGGAACTTTTTTTTTTTTTTTTTGCAGTATGCGGGCCTCTCACTGTTGTGGCCTCTCCCGTTGCAGAGCACAGACTCCGGATGCGCAGGCTCAGCGGCCATGGCCCACGGGCCCAGCCACTCCGCGGCATGTGGGATCCTCCCGGACCGGGGTACGACCCCGTGTCCCCTGCATCGGCAGGCGGACTCTCAACCACTGTGCCACCAGGGAAGCCCTGGGGGAACGTTTTTTTTTCAAAGCAAACAAACCACCCAAGAACCTCACGGCAGTCCAGTAGGTAAGAAAATATCTATTGTCCTGTTGTGCTCGAACAGGGACACCAGCTCATTTTCAGTTTTGACTGCTCTTCCTATTTTCCATATCATCAATGTCAGAGATGAGTTTCTCTTGTCCTTCATTTGAAAGTTGTCTGCAACCACAACCTCTGAAATCCTTCTTGGGAGCCTTCAGGTCTGTTCGGATTACTTACCTTGTTGCAGCATTTCCAATCATTTTGGCTCCGTTATCCAGCCCAGCATTATTTCTAAGGTCCATCAATTTTCTGGCCCTGAGTCACTGAAGCTCTTATTTCCCATCACAGAATTCTAAGAATGTGCTCAGCATGAGGGGCATTGTGCAAGCTAAGGCTGCAACCATCAGTAATTTTACCAAGTTAAATTTCCCAGGGCAGGTGTCAGCAGTCTTACTTCCCAGACCACACCACACAAGGAGCATTGCCCCCCGCCCCATGAATGGAGGATTTGATGGCAGAAGGGTTTTTATTCTGCTTGCTGTGCACTGTAGGGCAACAGGCAGAAGTCCTGTGTGCTTGCCCAAGAAGGCACCACCACATTAAGATGAGTCTTCAAACTTTTTTTCCCTTCTGCTCTTGTCATACAGAAAAGGAAAGTAGCATGTAGGTCAGCACCAAATACATAATAAGCATTCAATTGATGTTTGTGATGACGAATCATTCAGTCAACAAATCTTGTTGAGTCCCTACTATGTGTCAGATACTTTTCTCAGAACAGGAAATACTGTGGTAAGAAAAACAGATAAAGCCCTGCCCTTGTGGAATGTACAGTCTTGTGTGGGGAAAAGATGCAAAAGTATCCTCAAAGCTCAAAGCACAACTGGCCAGTTTCAGCAAATCAGACCAAAGACACTGTAACTTCTCAATAGTAAAATTTTTGGCATTTCAGCCCTTGTTCCCCAGACAATAGCTGTAATTCTCTTTGACTTTAGTTTTAGTCTCACTGTTCTAATACAGAAGCATCCAGAAATGCTTCTGTTTAAACCCTGCCCAAGGACTGTTTAAGATAGAAGCTCTTACAGCCTTTGGATTTGAAATTAATATAAAGCGTGTGGTGGCCCCATCACTTGAAGGACTAAGAGAGCCTAGAATTTGGCTCGGAGAATGGCCTGGTCATTTACCGCGCCCTTCCTCAGGGCCTGTGCTCGTTCACTGCATATTCACTCCTCTGTCACCGAGGCCGTTCAGC